>NW_028141235.1:0-152540 GCF_030444845.1 Prenolepis imparis | reverse complement strand
CGTTGAGCAACAATATGTACGTCGTACATTTCTTCTTCTTCCTCGTCGTATCTTCATGCCTGAAGAATCGTGACATTATGGTCATGTGCAGTGGCGAACCACCGTCGTCCAACGTTGGCGGTCTTCCGCCTCTCGGAGATTCTTTTGCAATGGTTGGCCCGTGATCTCTACGTCGTACATTAATACAAAATAAATAGGGAATAAAAAGAATAAAGTCTTAAACAATATTTATAAATTAAAATATTATTTTATTACAATTATTTCTTTAAAGATAAAAAATCTTTTTTAATAGAAAGGCGTAAGTAGTGATATAAGGAGAGTTCTAACCCATGGAGCAATGAGGGGGGTGAGGGGCGAGGGGAACCCAGGGCGCGGGGGATGACGTCACGCGGGGAGGGGGAATGACGTCACGCGGGGAGGGGGAGGCGTCCGCGGGGAGGGGGAAGCGTCCGCGATTTTGGTGCCTGGTCCGCGAGGGGTCCGCGGGGAGGGGGAGGCGTCCGCGAGGTTAGGGTCCGCGAGGGGTCCGCGGGGAGGGGGAGGCGTCCGCGAAAGACCGCATGAAGCTTTTTGGATAAGGGGTCCGCGCGGAGAGAGGAACGCGAAGGAGAGCGCGAGGCGCACGCGAGAGAGATGACGCAAGAGCGAGAGAGATAGCGCGAGATGACGAGAGGTAGCGAGATGACGCGAAGGAGAGCGCGAGAGCTGATGCAGCGAAGGAGAGCGCGAGGTGCACGCGAGAGAGATATCACAAGAGCGAGAGAGAGATGTTGCGAGACGATGCGGCGATGGAGAGCGCGAGAGCTGATGCAGCGAAGGAGAACGCAAAGAAAGAGGTGGACGCGAGAGAGACTTTTTTTTAATAATATTTTTTTTTTAAATTAATATTTTTAGGATGAGGAAGGGGAGAAGATCTAATCTAAAATAAACTATATATTTTTAATATTTAAAATAATTTTTATTATATAACTATGTGTGTGTGTATATTTTACAAAATGTTTGTGTGTGTATGTGTGTGTGTGTGTGTGTGAATTTAAAATTTAAAATATAATAATAATAATATATAAAATATAAAATATAAAATATAATATAAAATATAATATAAAATATAAAATATAATATAAAATATAATATAATCATAAAATCTAAAATATAATATAATAATATAAAATATAATATTTACGACAGCAACACATGGTTAAGCAATGCCTGTCTGAACGAGAGTGTCTGGATATGATGAGGCGGTCAAATGTTTGATGCAGCGCGAAGCGGAGGCGACGGCTGGGCGGGGACTCCTGCATAACAGAAATTTGTTATTAATTAATTTAATAATTTATAATTAAAAAGAAATACTTACTAGTTCCAATTTTCCACCACAGGTTCTGGTGGATATGGCTCTAGGCCAAACAGTTCCCGAAGAGCATACATGTTCTCCCATAGCCAACTGTTATTGGCATCCATTTCCCGCGCCTCTGCAGTTTCGCACCACATTTCTGCAAACATTTATCGATGTTCCCACCTCAGCATTCTCACCCAGTTCAGTTAAATCTTGCTCCACCACGTGTTGCGGCCGTAAATTTTGCACAATGTTATAGATCATCTGAAAAATATGAATATTTAATATATATCTAAACATATTGCAACATTCTGTACAATAGTTTTAAATAAATTGTACAACTTACTATTTCGGGAAGCGTACGGCGCAGAAAACTTCCAGTCATTTTTTTTGTTTTTTTTCACTCTTTTTTAAGATACTAACGTGTCAAACGCTAAAAACTTTATGACGAACATCGCGGAGACAGACCCGCTCACGTTAAAAAGAGTAGGGGAGTAGTATGACATAATAGCTTGAACGCTTACTCGGCACATGAGATAAGAAAACAGATGGTCCGAGACAAAGATTCCATGATGAGAATAAGCATATGAATAATATTTAAAATTGAAACCACCTTCGAACGTCAATAGAACCACGTTCGAATCACAATCGAACCTCGATCGAACCACGTTCAAACATCAATCAAACACCTTCGAACCACTTTCGAACCACATTCGTACCTCGATCAACCACGTTCGAACATCGATTGAACGTCAATCAACCACCTTCGAACCACTTTCGAACCACGTTCGAACATCGATCGAACGTCAATCAACCACTTTCGAACCACTTTCGTACCTCGATCAACCACGTTCGAACATCGATTGAACGTCAATCAACCACGTTCGAACATCGATCGAACATCAATCAACCACTTTCATACCTCAATCAACCACTTTCGAACCACCTTCGAACCTCGATCAAACATCAATCAACTTCGATCGAACCACCTTCGAACCTCGATCAAACATCAATCAACCTCGATCGAACATCAATCGAACCACGTACATACATCGATCAACCACCTTCGAACCACTTTCGAACCATGTTCGTACCTCGATCGAACATCAATCAACTACAGTCAAACCTCAATCGACTACATTTAAAAAATTATAACATAAGAATTCTGTCACATGCTGAAATTAATACGAGCACGTGACATATAATACTTGTATGCGTATGAGGAAAATGAGCGAACAAAGATAATATTATTTCAATATTAATTTATTCAAAAAAAGTGTGTGGCGAATCATTGTGATGATTTGACTACCAATTAAATATTTTAAATACATTTTCTAAAGCACAATTTTTTACATGTTTATCGCAACGTAGGCTATAGGTAGTATCTAAGTTGTTTAATGCAGGAATATCTTCATAGTTGCATCCAAGGTCTCAATAATGAAACCGTTTCTCGCATCGTCCATTATATTGGTCAACTATTCTCGCTTTTCATGGCCTTTTACGTACACAAGAGAGGATGTCTCTTCTTCTTCTTGTATCATACCAGCGATAGCTGTTGTAATCAAACGCTGAGCCATGCAGTATGGAACGCTTCCATCTTCCCATTGCAATCCATGATGATTTCGAGTCAACCAACGAAGCTTGACGTCTCTCCGATTTTATGAGCATGATGATTTCGAGTCAACCAATGAAGCTTGACGTCTCTCCGATTTTATGAGCACACCCCATGGTACGGGGCATGCGAAAAAATAATGTGAAACAATGAATCCTCTTCTCAGAATCGCCGCTTCCTTCACGATAAATCGTTTATTGAGAATAAATCCTTGCAGATCCACAAACGTCGGTACAACCATTTTGTTGCAAGAATGTTGGACGACTGATGTAGATTGTTAAATCTCAATCATTTAAATCTCAATCATTTATATTACATCGGAGGAGGGGATAATTGCTGATTATGTAATTTTACGAACTACGTTGGACAAAGGACAATATTCGACAACACGATCAGCAAGATGAGACAATATGCTGTAGTATTTGCCGGTACATCTTCCTTACATTCAAACTCTATTCTCATGTCCACGGTAGAATTTTTGACAGAATCATTTTGTCGCGAACAATCAATAACTGCGAGAGGACCGCAATGTAGAAATTTCGCGATAGTTAGTACATTCTCAATATCACACCCGTAATAAGATTTACGAAAACGAGAGTACATATCAAACAAGAGGGCGAATCTATTTTTTTCAAAATCTAAATTTAAATCATCATAGGGATAAGATTCAGAGTTTAGATACAGCTTTACGTTGGCTAATTTACAATGATCGAATACAGTAACATCTTTTGTCATAATATTTTTTCTACCAGTCTGCAGTGCAAAGATCACATATCGCGGCTTTTCCAGCTGAGAAGCAGTTTTCACAGTCCATGAATGCTTGGTTGTACTATGTAGCAGAGGAAATTCGTATAGATCCCATGCGCGAAAACTCATGTTTAAGAATTGCCCGCTTTCCAATGCCAATAGCAAGGACAGTTTATTAACCTCATTCAATAGTACATGAGGCATACGCCATTGTATCTTGAGTAATTCAATAGCAGCTTCAGCAGGTCCATACAGACAATTGTTGTCGCTGCGCGAACGTATCAAAATTAATTCATGGCGAGCATTAATCACAACACGTTTGTAATCTTCGCAAAATCTCAATAGCATGTTGAGCGGCACGCAAAAGTTGAACATACAAATTTCATTACATGACCCATTATGTGTCATATCCCATCCAGCATTCTTCAAGATTTTACTTCTCTCGGTTGTTAAAGAAACATAATTTTTCATCGTTGAAGTTATTCCAACGTTTCTGTTGCGATCAATCTCCACACCATTGAGTTCATATCGAATTTCATCAAACATGAACGCAACACAATTATTTGTTAATATCATCGTTTCATTTGCATCTATTTTAGATGTCATCAACTTTCCCTCGACATACAAAAAGCTTTCGCACGGCAACGTGTACAAATCCTGGTGGTGTATAGGTATCCGTATCTCGTCGCTATGTCCAAGCGATGTGTTAGCATATGGATTGTATGTATGTGTCTCAACCTTGACGATACGATCATCAAAGACTGGTTCACCACCAATATTCAAAATATCAATCATCTTTTCGTACGATGAATCCCAATGATTTTAAAAATTCGCGATTCAATGCGCTGAGTTTCTTTTTAGTGTAACGAGATCTCTGATTATTGTCGCTCACTGCCGCAGCTGCTCTCGCAAAAGTATTGTCCCTCGTAATGTCCCTCGTAAAATTATTATCTCTCACGTGCTCCGTATCATTTAGCACGAGCATCACACGCTAATTTTGTCGACGCCGTACGTGCAATCTTACAGTAACTTCCTCTCCTCGAAAATCCAACAATCGTCCTTCTTGATCAACAATGCGTATCGTTAGATCAGTAATGCTCCGTACGACGATCGGGAGATAAATGATCTGTGCAGGCGTTTCCGATATCTTATATCCTGGCGGCACGCTCGGTGAAAATTCATGTATCGTGTGTACGCGCTTGTCATTACTGTACGCACCAGTGGTGACGCTACATTCTATACGGATAATATTCACGCTAATAATATTTATAGGTAAATCCGAATCATGCCATTTGTGAGGTTGCAATATACGATTCGACGAGAATCCCAACAACGATCCTATATTGTATGGTTTATTAAAGTTTATTCTATAGATGCATTTGATTTCGCTCTTTAGAGTATTATGATTGGCGCCAAGCGCTATTGCATCTTCATTCTGCTCTTTATTGGAAGGATATTGTGAAATTGCACGTCTCAGATACTCATCTATAGCATGTATTTCGTATGATCCTTCGGGTATTGTAATTTCCTTGTCATCGTTATCAAAGTAAAATTTATTATTCTTAGAATTTACATTCGGAATCGTATGATAAGTTTCAAAATCTGTTAAACCGAGCTCATAATCACCATTCGATAAATCTATAGCTGGAAAGTAGCTTACAGTGAGAACGCTACTTTTGCCAGTCAACGTTAGTGTTAGCAACATGTTGTCAAACTGAATCGTGATGATGGATTGACAGGTTTTATATCAACCGTTTGAAGAAATCGTAAACACAATTGTCCACAATTATTCTGATTATTTTGATAGGATGTGTGATTGTATTCTATTTTCGTAACATTTAAATATTGCACCAATTCTTTGGGTGGTCGTAGATTACCAAAACTATCGAAATATATTGATCGATTTCCCCTCTTTACATATGCTACCCAATGGGTACCGGAACCATCAACGTCATCCAAATTTACAATACCGCTTTCATTTTGTCGTATACCGCTTATCGGTAAATTATTGCGCATGAAAACACCTCTAAAGAATGGTATACGCATACGTCTTGCCAGTTATTCTAATTGTACATTAGTTGTTACACCCACAGGCATTTTTAGCGTTTTTTTTTACGTTTTTTTTTCTTAGTTGAGAATCCCTGTCCACGCTTGTATGGAGCGAGATAAACTCCACAACCTTCCATAGCGCGATTATGACGTTGCATTTCTTCAAGCTGACGTTGCGCAGCCTTGCTATCATTCACAGGGATACAAGGACTCAGATGCCTGGTTTACTTAGACGACATTGTCATCTATGGATCCCAATAGAATGTCATTTTTGGGATATTTCAATTTTGTATACGGATGCTGTTTTGTAATTGCCTGCAGACGTTTGTACCGCTATCCGTTTTGTTTGTACTTTTATAGGCGTAAATATACCGAACTTTGTTAATTGATGTTACAGCTAATAGTGTCATTTTTTAAGAAATTTTAATTCTGTAAACAAGTGTTTTGTTACCGTCTGCAGACGTTTGTATTGCTTTCCGTTTTGTTTGTACCCTTACAGGTGTAAATATATCGAATGTTCAAAATTGATGTTAAAGCTAATTTTGTCATTTTTGGGATATTTCAATTCTGCATACGGGTGCTGTTTTGTAATTGCCTGCAGACGTTTGTACCGCTATCCGTTTTGTTTGTACTCCTACAGGTGTAAATACACCGAGTTTTAAAAATTGATGTTACAGCTAATAGTGTCATTTTTTAAGATATTTTAATTCTGTAAACGGGTGCTGTTTTGTTATCGTCTGTAGATGTTTGTATTGCTTTCTGTTTTGTTTGTACTCTTACAGGTGTAAATATATCGAATGTTCAAAATTGATATTAGAGCTAATAGTGTCATTTTTGGAATATTTCAATTTTGTTTATGGGTGCTGTTTTGTAATTGCTGCAGACGTTTGTACCGCTATCCGTTTTGTTTGTACCTTTATAGGAGTAAATATACCGTATTTTGTTAATTGATGTTACAGCTAAGAGTTTTTCAAGTGTCAGTGATCAAATAAAAATGCTGGTAAGGAGGCATACTCTGTCAGTATATTTGTCAGAGGTTCAGCAAGAGCATCTCAAATATGGCACAATTGGAAGCAAGTTTGTTGGAGCAAGCCACAAGGGTGAATTCGGTGGAAGAATATATTGTGTGGGAGCAGCAATGTGACGAATACATCGAATCACTAGAAGAACAAAGTCGAATAAAATAAAACGACCACGATTACCGATCGGAGTTCGACAATCGCTTGTCTCCCAAATCGCGCGTCTCGAAGGGTTGAAGAATTCGGTACGCGGACGTTTTGTACATGCAGATGCCGGAAGCAGTTCGCGAGACATCGGACTCATATGGCGAGAGATTGATACGGCGTTCGAGAGCCGCATCTTGACTGGTGCGGTGATAAACAGCAATCACATTGAACCTCGTCAATTTCTAGAGGAGGCCAAAGACATTGTGATCAGACACGTGCAAAAAGTGTTGCAAAAACACACTAGTGTGAAAGTGAACACTATATTTAATGGCGAGTTCATGTCGGGCGATAAGCGTGCTAATAAAAGTATCAATACGAAAAACTTTGAAATCTTTCGCACCTCCGATTTACATGATTGGTACAAACGCCGCGTTATCGACCCCACACTAGCATCGCTAGAAGAGTTTCAAGAACGCGATAGTGGTTGGGCATTGTCGCGAATAATCAATTTAATTGTAAATATAAACAAGTATAATGCAATGCGTGCGGGATGCCACATTAAATTACCGCGAGAAATAATGAACAAAAGAGCAGTGGTTAATGTGCAATCAAAAGACAATGCATGTTTTGCATGGGCGGTGGTCGCAGCTCTATACCCCGCAGAAAGAAATGTGGAACGGGAATCTTCATATCCGCATTACACAACAGTGCTGAATCTCCAAGACATTGAGTTTCCAGTGACTGTGAATCAAATTAAAAAGTTTGAACTATCAAACAACATTTCGATAAATGTGTACAGCATCGAAGAAAAGAACATTGTCTCGATACGTCTCAGTGAGCAGAAGAAAGACAGACACGTCAACTTGCTGTACGTGGAAGACAGCAACAACATTGGACATTTCGCATGGATCAAGAATCTCTCCCGGCTCGTGAGCTCGCAATTGAGCAAAAACAATGACAGAAAATATATCTGCGATCGGTACGTACGAGTATATTTAATTAAAAACGCAATATATATATAATATAAAAACGTAATATATAAGTTATATATGGTGTTACGTCCAGACTCAAGGAAGAAAGAGTCGAAAGGAAGGACGTAACTAAATTTATCTTTTCGAACGACGGCAGACTATCCGTCTGTTCGACCCGAACGAACGTCTGGGCCCAAATAGGTCAACGACCGCAAGGGTCGCTCTTACTCTATTTAAAGGGCCGTTCGCTCGGTGGTCCCTTTTTGGCAAGAGAATTTAATCTCTTTTACGCAAGATGGGACCTTGTGCGATCTTAATTTACGGGAATGAGTGGGAACAGGTTATTAATAAATGAAAATCATTTGTGTTGAAATTTATAAATTTATTCCTAATATAGAGACGAAAGAATTTATATACATAATAATATAATCGACGGACTTAGTTGCTAATGAAGAGTGAGTGTATGTGTATGGGTCGCGGGTGATACATTAGTACGGAGGTCTTCAATCGGGGCAGAAAGGGGTAAAAGTTATTGTTTAAATTTTAGAGTCCCAATTGGTGGTTACAATAATCTAAATGCTAATAGATGTATAATTTTGTGTCCATGTTT
The DNA here is from genome assembly GCF_030444845.1 of Prenolepis imparis. Taxonomy (NCBI): domain Eukaryota; kingdom Metazoa; phylum Arthropoda; class Insecta; order Hymenoptera; family Formicidae; genus Prenolepis; species Prenolepis imparis. The sequence goes on along the minus strand of NW_028141235.1, from coordinate 144,049 downwards.
GTGCGTGTGAGAGAGAATGCTAGGTTATGAAAGTTCGGTAATTTCGACGGTGGAAGGGAAAAGGAAAGCGCGGAGGATATCGACGGGAAATCCGATGGGCTTGGGATGGATAGGAGTAAACATAGGGATGAGGGCGCCGGGGAGACTTCCCGCTACAATTCTCATGAACTGCTCTTCATCGGGAACGTCTGGCCCGCAGGTGTAAACACCTTCTGGGAGTGGGAGCTCTAGTATAGGGAAATTAGAAAGGAGCCATCTATTCGTCTTCGCGTTGGAATGGAATTTGCCCGATGTGTCTCCTTAAAAAGGAATAGGCCTCGTTATAAATGAAGGGGATTTCTACTGCATCTTGGCAAGTGCAACCTTCGTCACACTCTATATTAAGTGGCGAGGGGGAGGGAGAATGATTGAGACGAGGAGAGGGAGGGTGAGAGAGAGAGAGAGAGAGAGAGAGAGAGAGAGAGAGAGAGAGAGAGACTGGATAATGTTGAGTAGGGGAAAGGTATGGGAAACGGTAATCACGAATCTCGCCGTTATCACGGGAAATCCTGAGTGATTTTTTGGAGATGGATGAAATCACGGATTTCGCCGTTATCACGGGAAATCCTGAGTGATTTTCGGAGTGAAGGAAATCACGGATCTCGCCGTTATCACGGGAAATCCTGAGTGATTTTTGGAGATGGATGAAATCACGGATCTCGCCGTTATCACGGGAAATCCTGAGTGATTTTTCGGGATGAAATAGAGAGGGAGAAGAAGGTTTAGGGTTGGATATGATAGCACTTGCGCAAAAGGAGATAAAGAAAATGGCTTTATCTTAAATCCAAGAATTATTTTGATACGGAGTGAAAATTGTACTTTATCTTTTTCCCTTGTTATATACATATATGTGTGTCTTGACTTACTGTTAGTAGAGTGCGTTGTTAATAATTGCTGCAGGGTTCTAGTCTGGTTGTGTGGTCGTCCGGACTTCCACTATGTCTTTTTTCTTCACTTGCACTCTAACGAACGTCGAAATTTGAGTTGAAAGCGGATTTCGAAATTGAAAGTATAAAAGTCCGAAGAGTATAGATACGATCTCGGATAGCTTATACACGGCAAACTGCGCTCGAAAGTTCGGACAAAAATCTCACCTCTCGAGGGATATCGCGGGTATATAAACCTTCTTGCTCCTCCTTCCCGTTAGTTTGTTAACATTTCCTGACGAATAAGAAATTTTTCAATGACGCCCTTTCAGTCCCGGATGCGTCTCTTGACTTTAAAAGTTTATCGGGATTGGTCAGGGCTTTTGTTTAGGGCCCTAGGTTTTGACCAATGGAGAATTTGTTGAGGTTTATATTTTTATTATCCTCTCGAGATTATCTCGGTGATCTGTCAGGCGGCATTTGTTTGGATTCGGTTATCGTTGTTAGTCTGGTAAAATTTTATTCGTTTTCAAGTGGAAGTTTTCTTCTAAATTTTTATTGATTTTCAAGTGGAGATTTCCTTCTAAAAAGTTTTTATTACCTTTTAAGTAAAATTTTCCTTTAAAAGAAAGATTTTTATTGCTTTTCAAGCGCGAGTTGTCAACTAGTCAAAGCGAGAATTTCAGACACCGCGAGTTACATCTGGTATGTATCTCTCCCTTTTTTTTATTTTTATTTTTACGATTAACCGTCTCCGGTCAGCTGCTTCGCCTGCCAAATCATAGTCTTATTCCCACGCCTGTGATTTTTCAATCATCGCCTTGCATTCTTTGAAAGAAAAGAATCGTGGAGTCCACAGGACGTAACACCCCCCGCCTTAGATAAATGTTGGGGTGTAAAACACGACATTTGCAAAGAGAATTATATGGAATAATCCGATTCTTTTCTTTCGGAGGAATCACGACTTGTTGATTGGAAGGGCTCACATTTAATTTTTATTTTATTAAATGTATTACCTTGAATTATTAATTGTCTTCTTAATTATGTAGAGAAGGAGGAAAGACAAGGCGACCTCCAAAACCCCTTCCTTTGTTCTTTCGTCCTTCTTGTGTCGTTTTATTCTTTACTCATAGCTTATTTTTAATTGTACTTATTTATTTAAATTTATTACCGCTAATACATGTAACGCAGGTGTGGAGCCCTTTTTCTATCGTATAAAAATTCTAATGAAAATAGAGGGATACATAACATATATATATATATAAGAAAATATATATATGTTATATATAAAGAAAAAGAAAAGAACTAGGCACGTTTTTATCTGCCTGATTTTCGTCAGTAGTCTCTGGTGTCAAGTAGCAGGTCCCTTCCTTTTATTGCTCTTCTATCCCTCTGGGGATCACAGCTTGACCCCAACCTTCGGCCTAGTATGTCTGGTCAACGTATAGATATTCTTCTATGCAGTCCCTGCAGTTTATCGCCGGTTTGATTGTTACTATTATTTTATTGCATTTTATTCTCGTCGTAGTGTAGATTGCGTTGCGTGGTTTTCCAAACAACTACAAAATTTAGCGATACGCGTAAAGAATATTTTGGCAACTAACGTCCTCATGGTAAATTTAACATCAGACGAGTGGGAAAAATTTCATAGCGCGACACATTGTCATATATGTGAGAAACCATTCACGCAAGATGACGATACACGCGTACGCGATCATTGCCAGCTGACCGGGCGGTACAGAGGTCCAGCACACTCAAATTGCAACTTAAATTATAAAAACTCTTTTTGTATTCCAATAGTATTTCATAATTTATCCGGTTGCGACTCACATTTCATAATTAAGGAAATAGCTACAGCTTTCGAAGGGGGAATCGATTTACTTCCAATAACTAAGGAAAAATATATATCATTTACAAAAACTGTCAATAGTACCAACGATGACAAAGATTGGAAAGCTTGCATAAAATTATGATTTTATCGATTTATATAAATATCTCAATACTAGTCTCGACAAATTGGCATCATTTCTAAGTAAAGAAAAACTCAAAATTTTACATTCGGAATTTCAAAATTTATCAACCGAAAATTTCAATCTATTAACACGGAAGGGCGTCTTTCCATACGAATATATCAACTGTTTTGAAAGGTTGCAAGATACGTGTTTACCGCCCCGCGAATCATTCTACAGATCCTTGACCGGCGACACAGTATCCGAGAGCGATTACGCGCACGCCGAAAACGTATGGGAGCGGTTCTCCATTCAAACGCTGGGCGAATATAGCGACTTATATTTAAAAACTGATGTCTTGTTATTAGCTGACATTTTTGAAAATTTCCGGGATAAATGTATCGTGAGTTATGGGCTCGACCCCGCGTATTATTATACTCTCCCCGGGTATACGTGGGACGCCATGTTAAAGCATACAAAAATTACGTTCGAATTACTTACAGACGTTGATATGGTAATGTTTATCGAACGGGGTATACGCGGCGGTCTGAGTCAACGTTCAAACAGATATGCACACGCTAATAACAAGTACATGCAGTCGTACGATTCATTGAAACCATCTTCGTATCTAATGTATTTCGATGTAAATAATTTATATGGATGGGCAATGTGTCAACCATTGCCTTATGCTGATTTTCAATGGGTCGACGATGTATCTAATTTCGACACATCATATATCGCGCTCGATTCACCCACAGGCTACATCCTCGAGATAGATTTAGAATATCCACGACATCTTCACGACACGCACACTGACCTACCGTTTTGCACTACATACACTACCGCAACCTGCAGCAATGTACGCGTCACGGCCTTCGCGTTGCAAAAATACATCGCATATTACAATTCGCGCAATCTCCCTGGCTTCGAAATTATATCGAACTTAATACGCAATTTAGAACACACGCGAAAAATAATTTTGAAAAAAATTTATATAAAATGATGAATAATGCAGTATTCGGCAAAACGATGGAAAATGTGCGTAATCGGATTGTAAAACTTATCACACATTGGGAAAGAAGATACGGTGCAGAGGCAATGATTGCGAAACCAAATTTCCACAGTAGAAGCATCTTTTCGGAAAATCTTATTGCTGTAGAATTACGTAAACTCGAAGTAAAATTTTACAAATCAATCTATGTCGGCATGTGCATACTCGACATCTCCAAAACATGTTTATACGAATTTCATCATGAGTACATGTCACCGCTGTATCGTGACAGATGCAGGGTAATGTACACCGACACAGACAGCCTAATATACCACTTCGAATGTGAAGATGTGTACGAGAATATAAAGCGCAACCTCGACAAATTTGATACGAGCGATTACGCTGCGGACAATGTGTACGGTATACCGCTCGTGAATAAAAAAGTATCTGGTCTAATGAAAGATAAAAATAACGGTGTGATATGACCGAATTTGTAGGGCTTAGAGCAAAAATGTATGCGAGTGGATGGCAAGAAAGATACGAAAAAAGTAAAAGGAGTCAAGAGTAACGTTGTCGCGAGAACGATAACGTTTGATGATTATACGCGGTGTTTGAATGAAGAGATTGAAATGACACGTAGTCAGTCATGTATAAGATCGAAATTGCATGAAGTATACACCATTCGCGAGACAAAAATTGCTCTAAGTCCTCACGATGACAAGCGGTATATCATACCTGAAACCACTGATACATTGCCATGGAGACATTATAAAATATCTTTGTAAATAATATTTGTTGTAAAATATTTTGTATAAATATGTATATTATATGTATATTTGTATTTATAAAATTATTAGATAAATATATTGTAAAATAAAGAGTGTACATATATTTTAAGTAAATGTTTATAATATATTATTTTTATGAATCCATGAGTTGTGAGATTTATCCAGTCCCAACCATTTCACATAAACATCATCACCTCTTTTCCGCAAAACCTTTACCACGCGATATACATCGGGATTTGCAACATGATGTAACTCGTACTCGTAGAATCCTTCGGCGACGGAATTTCCGCGCGAATCTTCAAGTATATATGTCGCAGGATTAGTTTTCTGCACTTTGATAATTTTAAATATTTTCGGTAATCCAATTTGGTGTAAAACCTTTTTCGAAGATGGTCTTGAATTTACTCACGCGTACCTGACAGCCTACTTTGAATCTTGCCGGAGCAGCAATTTTTACGTTACTGTATATCGTATTTAAAAGTTTTTCGGTGACTTTGTATGTGACTGCAATTTGTCTTCCGAACCGAAATAATGCAAGCATCTGTAAAAACAAATAATTAGTTTTTTTCCCATATATAACTTATATAGGGTGTCCCATAATTCGCGAACCACCCGTCAGTTGTAGGTAGAGTAGGTTAAACTGAGTCAAAAAGTCCTCTACCATTTTGCGATTTTCTCAATAATTAATGAGAAATAAATTAAAGAAAATCAGCCAATTCAAGCGATGATAAGCGTGCAGCGAGAAGAGACAGCCCACTCGGGGGTCCAGAGTTAGCGCTACTCGTATGTAGTTACTGTCTTTTGTAAAGCGCTCCTCCCCGCTTCATCGCGCGCCTAGCAACCGTGTAACATTATACTGTTTCTTTTCGCCGCATGCTTAGTAACGATGTGAAACTGGGCTGTCTTTTCTCGCCGTCGTCACGCGAATTGGCTGATCTTCTTTAATTTATTTCTCATTAATTATTGCGAAAATCGCAAAATGGTAGAGGACTTTTCTATTCAGTTCAACGTGCTCTACCTGCAACTGACGGGTGGTTCCCGAATTATAGGACACCCTGTATATTACATTTTTATATTATATATATATATATATTGCGTTTTTAATTAAATATACGTACCGATCGCAGATATATTTTCTGTCATTATTTTTGCTCAATTGCGAGCTCACGAGCCGGAAGAGATTCTTGATCCATGCGAAATGTCCAATGTTGTTGCTGTCTTCCACGTACAGCAAGTTGACGTGTCTGTCTTTCTTCTGCTCACTGAGACGTATCGAGACAATGTTCTTTTCTTCGATGCTGTACGAGAGAAGGGGGGGGGATCTCATGTGACGGGGAATATTCCTAATTCTGGGGGGGACACTAAGGACCTGTGGTCTAAGGTTGTAGGTAGGAAGTCCGCGAACGCCGATAAGCGGCAATCGCGGGCTTCCAAGGGGTCTGCGGCTCCGACAGCCGGGGAGCAGACAGGCTCTGGTCAAGCGGCAAAGCCAGACAGAAAGCGCCGCAAGACAACAAAGAAGAAAAGGAAGAAGGGCCCGAGAGCTCCGGCGACCGCGGCTGTTACAGTCACCATCGCGGAGAAAGAGGGCAGTGGTCTGACCTACGCCCAGGTGATGAGCGAGGCGAGGGAGAAGATCTCCCTCCAGGACCTCGGCATCGTAGGGTCGAGGATCAGGCCATCAATGATGGGGGGACTGGTCATTGAGATCCCCGGTAGGGACCGGCTCTCTAAAGCTCGGCAGCTGGCTGAGCGGATGAGGGAGGTTCTCAAAGAGAAAGAGGAGGTGAAGGTCACGCAGCCCCAGAAGACCGCGGAGTTGAGGGTCCGGGGCCTCGACGTGGCCTCCACCTCTAAGGATGTCTCCTTGGCAATCGCCGCGGAGACGGGATGCCTAGAGGAGCTCATCAGAGTGGGGGAGATACAGCGCAGCACCGACAACGGCCCAGGCTCAGCCTGGGTCTGCTGCCCGGTCTCGGCGGCCAGCAAACTGGCCAGAGAAGGAAAGCTGCAGATCGGGTGGAACAGAGTCAGGGTGGAGACTCTAAAGGCTCGACCTGTGTTTTGTTTCCGGTGTCTCGGACATGGCCATGTCCGGGCCCGGTGCAAGGCAGCGGTTGACCGAAGCACCGCATGCTACCGCTGCGGTGATCTCGGTCATAGTGCGAAGGGGTGCACGGCGCAACCCAGGTGCCTGGCTTGCGCCGACCTGGGTTTGCCAGCTGCGCACCGAATGGGAGGTAGAGGGTGTAAACCCAAACCTCCCTCGAGAAGAAAAGAGGACGTGCCGCTTGCGGAGAGGATAGCCACGGCTTCCTCGAAGCAAGCGTCGACAAAGGCGAAAAAGCCCGGTACACTCGCGGCGAAGCGAGTCCCTGCCGGGCCAACAACAGCATCGTCCTCTGGCCGGCAGAAACCGGCCAGTAGTAGGGAGGCGGAGGCGATGGAGACCGACACTTAGTCGGCCTCGTAGACCACCATCCTCAGTTCGGAGGATGGAGTAAATCCCACAGTCAAGTGGGATTTACGGGGACTGCAGATCCACAAGTCGGGGGACTTGTGGGTCATTGCACGCAGTCCCCCGTGAGGAGGAGTGTGGCGCGACACCCACCTCTCCTCATGAGGAGTGAGACAAACGTCTCCCTCCTCGCGAGAAGGGCGCGAGTTAACGCGCAGCCTGAGATGTTCTTGGACGTCATGCTTTAGCGGTTCCCGAGAACATCTCGTAAGGCCGAGTGTCGCCGTCTGGTTTTTAGTGGGTCGGGGGTCGTTTATATACCCCCAGCCCCACATAACCCACCTTGCCTCCCCCGAGGCGGGTGGGTATGCGGTTGCGCATTTTCCAGACGTTAAAAAAAAAAAAAAAAAAGGTTAGGTTAGGTTAGGTTAGGTTCCCTCTCGTGGGATGCGGCCTTGCCGTGGCGAGAGGGCTCACCCCTTGCAAGAGGATAGTCTTGCAAGGGGTGCTAACAGCATCCCGTACCCGAGTAACGTCGGGTACATCAACTCCCCGAGTCTGGGGAGTTTCCCCAGTCCTGGGGAGCCCTCCCTGTGGGAGGAGGGGGCCCACTTCCCCTATAGAGCTTCGGCTCGTATGTGGTAGAGGATAGCGACCTTGAATTCAAACGCCCGGTGGCATGGCACCGTTAGGATTGGGCATTGCACGGCGCTTTGGCGCTTGCCCTCCCGCCATGTATTTGCGGCCCGGGCCGCGGGGTTCTTGCGTCGTTTTCTCGGGGGGGATGTTTTCGGGGGTTTTCTCCCGGGGGTGTTCCCCCCGGGGTCTCGGGGTGGGGTCTCGTGCGGCTGGGGCCGCGGGGGTGGGTGACCATCCGTGACTACCCGAGGGGCTTTGCCCGGAGGGTTTACCCGAGGGGCATCGCCCGGAGGGAGTCACGGTGGTCGGTCGCCGGGGCCGCTCGGACGTATTCCGAGGCGGGGCCCGGCGACAAGTGCGGCCTCAGGGTGCTGGTTGGGGGTCTCCAGGCTGGGTAGCCTGGGTCCCCGTCCCAGCGTCCCTGGGGTCGGCCGCGCCCGGGCCATCGCCCGGAGGGTACCACGCGGGCCTGCCGCTGGGGCCGCTCGGACTTATTCCGAGGCGGGGCTTGGCGGCGAGAGTTTGTACTCCTGGCCGGTCGGGACCGTTTCCCGTTCCGAACCGGCCGGCCGGGAGAGGTGGGGTCCCTTCCACTGGATGTGATTACCGGTGGGGGGACGGCTGGTCGCCACGGCGGGCAAGGTGTGGACGGGGAGCGGCGTCCTCACCCCAACCGTCCGTGGGGCCCCCCGGGTGGCGCCACTTGCCGCGGTGCCGCCTCTGTCGGAGGAGGGGGACCCCTGAAAACCCACAGGAACGTTAAAATTCCTGTGGGCCGGTAAGGGGCTCGGAGTCCTGTGCCGGGGTGCGCGTATTCCCCCCGGCCAGAGGCATAAGCCGGCCCCCCGGGAGTCCCGGGGTTGTGGGGGGCGACTCCGTCGTGATTCCGGTCACGTTTCGGGTCACGCTTCGGGTCGTCTCCCCGGCCGGCGGGAGATTCGCCGGCCGGTCGAGCCGCGGCAAGGAGTGGGATACATTACAATGAGCATCAACAAATCTACAATCAAAATTGGGGAGAATGAGGAGGTGAGGGAGGATGCGCAAGAAGATGCGCAAGCAGTGAGCGACAGCCTTGCTCCTGCAAGAACGACGGTGCAGCAGGTTCTGCAAGATTGGTTGCCGGACGGTGAACCATGGGAGACATTGCCCGCCAACATAGTGGCGAAGGCCGGGAAAAAAACCGACGGGGAGGATGCCTCCCTGATTCGGTCCTTGGTGAATCTTCAGCGAAGATTGAGTCAATCACCGGTCCATAATCAATCGGAACGGGATACACGCTCAGACACAGAGCCTATGGAAGAACCACAATCTTCTGTGGTTAATAACAACAATGGTGATGCGGTGACAATCGATGCACCGGAACAAAGTGTAATCGATGTCTTCCCTCAGCATTTTCTTCTGAGCAAGGGAGAGTTAGGTAACTTTAGTGTAAACAATCAGGTTACTGGATCTGAAGTTAGCTATAATCCATCGCAAGAGATGGAGTTTGAAATAGACAATGCCTCAGTGGCATCATCCTCAGCTCAAGTTCTGGGGAAAAGGAAGAAACCGGATCGGGATAGTGATACGGACGATCCGACTCCACAAATCAGGAGGAGTTCGAGAACGAGCAAAGTCCCATGCGTTGCCACGGACGAAGAAACTTCCAGTAAGAGGATCACGCGTGGTACAAATGCGATCACTCGGAGTACGCATATCAATGTGAATACGGACTCTGAACCGCAATCACAATCGTGTTCCGAGGCAGAGGGTAGAGGTGCCAGGAAACCTCCTAAGAAACCTGGAAGAAGGAAGAGGAGCGTTGATGAGCCGACAATTGAGCAGAGGCTCCGCCCACTCCCGCAAAACATTGAGGAATTGGGCATCACCCCCGTCTCACAGATAAGAGCGTCGGCCATTGAATGGCTCGATGACATTGAAACGATTAGGGTTAATAGTAGCTATCAGGGTTACCTGAGTGGCCAAATAAGAAAGAGAGTCAGTGTCATCAAGGAAATCTTAAGAGTCTTTGGTGAGAAAATTGAAGATTCCGGTGATCCTGGTTATTTAAGGAGACGGAACACAGAGTTAGCTGCGGAACTCGCCTTATCGAAAAGGGAGACCGCCAAGCTGAGACGGGACGTGCAAGATCTCCAAAAGATAGTAGGAGATCTAAAAAAGGCTGTAGACGGAGGTCGATTTACTGAAAAATCAGAAAAAGCAACCTCCCCGATCGAGATCCCCAATAAGGGTTCTAAATCCAAATCTAAATCTAAGGAAAGAAAGGACATATCTGCAAGTCCTAGTGTAAATGTGGCTAATATGCAACTTACAGATGTGGTCATGAGACCCCCGTTAAAAGGTATCTCTGTGCCGATCCCAGCAGTTGAGAGAAGTACGCTGAAAGCGTATCAAGACGTTGATGCAGAACTATCACGCCGCATTGTAGAGTTAACCTCACAAAGAAAAGAGCTGAGGCAATCCCTTAAGGAACATGGTCAGAACTCCGCTCCAGGAGCTGTTCCTGCTCAAGTTGCACAAGTGGCTGCAGCGAACAGACCTAAGATAATTAGCAACGTTCAAGTTGTTGCCCCCAAGGGAAAAGTGACACAGACTTTACTCGAGACACAATCAAGTGATTCAATGGTTGTAAACAGTAAAAAGGACGAAGCCTGGCAACAGGTAGAGTCGAAAAAAGACAAGCGACAAAGAAGGAAGAAGGCTAAACAGGCTGTCTTGGATAGCCAAAAGTCCGGCACTGAAAAACCGAAAGAGCCAATAGCGGTGAAGCTAAGAGGAGGAGACCTCCCAGAACAGCTGCAGTCGCAATAAGAGGAGTAGCAGATGGCTTCTCCTACGCTGCTGCCCTGAAAAAACTGAGAGAGGAAATTTCGCTCAGTGACCTACAGATAGACAAGCCATCCATGAGGCACTCGGCCAATGGTGGCATTGTGATCGAGGTACCTGGCAAAGATAAGGCTCTTAAGGCTGAGGCCTTAAAAGAGAAAGTTGCCGGCGTATTAGGTGAAACGGCAATAGTCACAAGACCCGTAGTCAAGGGTGAAGTTAGACTAATTGGAATAGACGACTCGGTCGTCACGGATGAAGTTGCGGACGTCATCGCTATTGCGGGAGAATGCAAATCCGAGGAGGTGAAAGTTGGCATAATAAGACCCATGTCCAATGGTTTGTTCACGGTCTGGGCTCAATGTCCCTTAGCGGCTGCGATTAAAGCAACCCAACAGGGAAAAATAAAGATTGGCTGGACAGTAGCCAGAATAGAACTTCTTAAAGCCAGACCGACCCAGTGCTACAAGTGCTGGGGACACGGACACCTGAGAGGAAAGTGCACCGCCACTGTGGATAGAAGCAAGACCTGTTTCAGATGTGGCGAGATGAACCATTCTGCACTGGCGTGTCAGAACCCAGTCAGATGCATCCTCTGTGTAGAACAAGGGAAAGATCCCAACCACAGAGTGGGTTCAAACCAATGCAAGGCAGACTTTAAAACAAAGCCCGTTGCTGGTTTGGAAAAGAGACCGGATCGGAGGCCGGTAGCGATGGAGATCGAGGATGAAACGGAAAATCCTCCAATGTAATCTGGGCAGAGGCTGGCAAGCCCAGAATCTGCTGGATCAATACATGGCGGAGTTAAATGTCGCCATTTGCGCGGTATCTGAACCACGCAATATACCGGACAATATCTTCTGGTATGGAAGCTGCAACAAGTTAGCAGCCATACATTGGAGACCTGTGGGGGCTTTTCAAGCCTGCTCCTTAGTCTACAAAGCTCGGGATTTCGTCGTAGTGGAACACGGTGGCATCAACATTATATCGTGCTACATATCACCAAACAGCTCCAGGGAAGAATTCCTTGCGTTCCTTGATGAGCTGAGCGTGGCAATCAGAATTTTGAGTGGAAGGACCCTCATATGTGAGGATTTTAATGCAAAGTCCTCACATTGGGGGTCAAAGCGCACCGATCATCGAGGCGAGTTGGTTGACGAGTGGGCCGCGGAACATGATTTGCGACTAAATTCAGGTACCCTTCCGACTTGCATCAGACCACAAGGATGGTCGATAATCGACCTCACATGGTCAACTGCGGATATCCGCAGTATCATTAGTGAATGGAAAGTTATGCGTGATATCGAATCTTTATCGGATCACGAATACATACAAATGTTGATCGGTCAAGATGACAAATGTTCGAGTATAAAGAACAAAGATCATAGAAGACTAATATACCCGAGGTGGAATGTTAAGAAACTGGACGAACACAAATTTCGAGCAGTTGTGTCCTGGAACTGTGCAAACGCCAGTGAACTGGATGCCGAAGAAACGGCCGAACAAATGGCTAAACGGATCGAGCAAGCTATCCATCAAGCCTGCGATGCAGGAGCAAACAGGATAAAGAAGCATCCATTGAAAGAGCAAACGTATTGGTGGAGCTCGGAAATCGAGAGATTTAGAAAGATCTCGATAATGAAAAGAAGAGCTTGGTCTAAAGCCAAGCAAAGAGGCAGACGCCCGGAAATGACAAAACAACTCAGAAATGAGTATATAGACGCCAGAAGGGTTCTGAAACATGAGATCGATAAGGCCAAATTTCAAGCTTGGCAAGAACTCATTCAGACGATTGAGGATGATCCCTGGGGGTTACCCTATAAAATCGTTCTGAAGAGATTAAGGAGGTCATCTCCAAGTCTCACCGAGACCTTAAATGAGGATATAGTTGAGACCCTTTTGGAGTCTCTATTTCCCAGTGGCAGAGAATCTAACCCAGCGGAGGCATGGATAGATTGGCGATGGAACGAGGAGGAAGAAGAGGTCAACCTCATAACTGGTCGGGAAGTTTTCGAAGTCATCAAGCGTAAAGCTGGTGGCAATACCGCGCCAGGACCTGACGGGATCAAGGCTAAAATCCTTGGGAAACTGCCAGGAGAAATGATCCTCGACATTGCCGAATGTTTCAATACATGTCTTAAGGAAGGCACTTTCCCCGTGCGATGGAAAAGAGCTATGCTGGTTCTAATACCCAAAGGCGGGGACAACTCAATCGAGGAAATGCCGAAAGTCCGCCCGATATGTCTCCTCGATGAACTGGGCAAGGTTTTTGAAAAGACCATTGTAGATCGGCTTAACAAATGGATGAAGGAAAACCCAAGGTTCCAGCTCTCGGAGGACCAATTTGGCTTCAGAGAGGAGAGGTCAACTTGCGACGCCCTTGCACAGGTTCAGACCGCAATAGAGGAAGCGATTCAGCAGGACGGTGTGGTAATTGCGATAAGCATCGACATTAGCAATGCGTTTAATTCACTCCCGTGGCCTGTTATTAGGAAGGCACTCGAACAGAAAGGCTTTCCCGAGTACTTACGAAGAGTCATTGACAGTTATTTACATCAGAGAACTGTCGAATATGTAGATAAACAGGGCGATATTATTACCAGGCCAATGACTGCCGGAGTACCTCAGGGATCGGTCCTCGGCCCGACCCTATGGAACATTGGGTACGACAGCGTGCTTCAGGACGGCTGTGAGTATGGGTGTCGGACCATTTGTTACGCGGACGACACTCTTATCCTGGCGACTGCCGACACGATTGCTACGGCCACAGCGAGGGCCAATACACAGACGGCTCTTATTCTTAACAGAATAAAAAGATTGGGTTTATCGGTCTCAGCTAGCAAAACCGAAGCGGTATTGTTTCATGGACGGAGGAAGCCAGATCAACATCCGAGCGTTGTTATCGGTGACGAACTAATCCCAACCGGAACGTCGATGAAGTATCTTGGAGTTATCTTGGACAACAGAATGATGTTCAAAGACCACTTTGAGTACGTAGAGACCAAAGTCTCCAAAGTAACTCGAGCATTAGGCAGGCTCATGCCCAACCTAAGGGGCCTCAGAGAAGCTAAAAGAAGACTCTACGCCAATGTTGTGATATCAATTGTGTTATATGCCGCGCCAATTTGGTGCGACGCCCTGACAACGGCGAGACGTAATCGCGAGAGGCTCGATCGGCTGATAAAAATCACCAATTTGAGGGTGATATCGGCATACCGGACAGTCTCTCTCGACGCGGCGTCAATCTTGGCGAGAATGCCACCGCTCCACCTGATGGCAGCAATGAGGAAACGAGTATATGCGAGGACGGTCGATCTGAGACGGCAAAATGACTGGTCTCCGAAGGCAGCAGAGGAGATCAGAGTTTCCGAGGCTCTGCTGACAAGGCGACAATGGGAGATTTATCTCCGAAGACCTATGATCGCTGGAATCCGCACCAGGGACGCCGTCCTGCCTAACTTCTCAGCTTGGTTAGACAGGAAACATGGGAGAATGGCCTTCCATCTGACCCAACTGATGACGGGACATGGTTGTTTTGCCTCCTATTTGTATAGAATAGGTAAAATGGGATCGCTAGTGTGTGAACACTGTGACGAGAACAAGGTGGACACAGCTGAACACACCTTACAGGAGTGCGTGAGGTGGAACGTGGATAGAGATGTCCTGAAGTCTGTTATTGGGAATGACTTGAAACTGGAAACGGTGGTGAAGGCTATCACCTTGGAGGAGACAGCCTGGAGAGCGCTGACTCAATTTGCTGAGTAAGGAATGCTCAATAAGGAAAATCGGGAAAGGGAGAGACAAGCGCGCGAGGCACTGATCCCACCCGAGTCCAGCGATGAAGAGGAGTCTGACACTTCCACAAGTGATTCGTCACAATAAGGAAGTGTCGAATAGTGATGATCTAATCTGTATATAGTTTAGGTGTAAATAAGAGAGGAAAGATCATGCGCGTATGTGTATATCGATATATATATATACTAGAATAATCTACATAGGGATGGCTTAGTCTAGCTAATAGTTGGACTGGATTGGTTTAGCTCTAATTAGAACTAAGCATATAGGGATGTGCGCAATACTGCTTGGTATGTGTGCAATGTGTATATAGGTTTGCAGATATATGTAAATACGTTATGTATATATATGTATTATTGGGAGCTATACTCTATGTACCGTATAGCTATGTATTTAACTTAGCTCTGAGTGTGTATGAGTGTAGTGTATGTGTGTGTGTATGTATAACGAAGATATGTGTATGCATATGTGTATGTAAATATGTGTGTGTATATATGTATTTTAAGGAGATTACCGTGAGGAGGGTTTCGCAGTGAAACGCGAAGCTGGGTTGGGTCTGGGAACGTAATGCCGACAGCAGTTCTCCTGGGCCCAACATTGACCAGGAAGGAGGAATGCCTTCCGGTCACGGGCAGGGGTTTAGTGGGTAGGGCCGACCGTGGCTTGTTGTCCCTCGTGGGGGATTGGGGATTAACCCCGATCGACCACTTGAGACGTGGAGCCGCGACCGGAGGAGTCCCACATAACCCATGGGGCCGGCCCCATGGGTATCCGTAATGGATTCCCCTGCCCAGCGCCGTATCGCTAAATTAAAAAAAAAAAAAAAAAAAAAAAAGGTTAGGTTAGGTTAGGTTAGGTTAGGTTAGGTTCTCTCCCGTCCCCTCTCGTCGGTCGCCACCTTGTCGTGGTGAGAGGGCTCACCCAGTACACTGTCGTACTGGGTGCTAAGAGCGACCAGTACCAAGAATTCTTGGTACAAGGCCTTTCCATGCCTGGAAAGGCGGTATGCGTGAAGTTCTCATGATTGTCTAACGATGATCCTGACGGGCCATGCCGGCGGGGTTCGCCCCGGTAGGGCCACCCATGCCGGACGGGCCGTCGGGGGAGTAGACAAACATGGGGGCTATGTATGAATGAGTGTATGATGGCAGTGGGCGGCTGCCTAAGAGCCTAGGCCCACCGCCCTAGGGGAGCTCACCCCGAAATAAAAACACAAATATGGGAGGCAAAAAGACAAAGAAGGTAGTACCGGCCCAGAAGAACTCGGATGCTTCAGGGCCCGGCAGGGAGGGGGGTATAGTCCCGGCCTCTACCCTGTCGTCATCGAACGACGGGCAGCAAGAGGCAAAAAAGAGGGAACAGCTTGGGGCCCTTCAGATGGAGGAGCTCTTTGGACCAGAAATGGGTACTTGGTACGAGGAGTCTCTGGCCGATCGTCCTTCGCGCGATATTACCGCGAGATGTGTCGATGACCGATGTGATGCGGAGGAATTAATCCACAAGCTCGTGGAAAATATGGACATTACGGTGGACCAAGGTAAAATACTGGACGCATTGACGGATAAAATCAATGACATAACGGAGGGGACGATGGAGCTGGCTCGCAGGGCATGCTTGTTTGAGAGCGAATGCGAGCGGCTCAAGCGTCGGCCCGAGGTGAGGGTTTGTGATGCGGCCACGATGACGGAAGAAGTCATCGGTCGGGCCGCGTCACCGGAGACTCCGCCTCGGGACAAAATGAAGGATGGGCTGGAGTCCAGGCTGGACCTTGCTCGAGAAGGGGATCGCTGAGAACAAGACGGGTGCGAGGAGGAAGAAAGAGAGGATGGAGAGGAAGGAGCCGGACTTGTCCGGTTCGTCCTCTGATGGGGGAGATAAGGGGGAATGGGTGGAGGTTGTGGGGCGAGGTGGTGGAAAAAAGAGGAGAAGGGTTGTGGGGATTGTGGGAGCGGGGGTTGGCGTTGGCGTCGGCGTTGGCGCTGGTGTCAGGGGTAGTAATGGAGATGGAGTTAGGGTTAAGGGTGTTGCGGGGGCCGTGTCCCTCGGCGGGGCCACGGCCGCCAATGCAATGGGGACGGCGAGGTGCTACCGGTGCCTGTGCCCTGGGCACGTGCGGT
This sequence comes from Prenolepis imparis, assembly GCF_030444845.1. Classification (NCBI taxonomy): domain Eukaryota; kingdom Metazoa; phylum Arthropoda; class Insecta; order Hymenoptera; family Formicidae; genus Prenolepis; species Prenolepis imparis. The sequence continues at coordinate 127,581 of NW_028141235.1, read as the reverse complement.
ACCGGTGCACCTCGTTGGTGGACAGGGGCGGACGGTGTTATCGCTGCGCCGCCCCTGGCCACAGGGCGTCGGAGTGCGTGGGCGGCCCTCGGTGTCCACTGTGTGTGGACCTCCGACGACCGTCTGCGCACCAACTTGGGGGGCCGGGATGCGCTAGGGCGGCGCCCTCGCGCATCCCGGGGGGAATGAGGAGAGAACCCGGCCGCGGGCTCGGGGGGGTTCCCTCGGCGAAACAGCCGAGGTGGAGGCCCCCCGGGCGCGTGGGCCTGACTGTCTCCCCCATTAAAGGGGGAGTGGGGGGAGGAGGGAGGAGCGCTGTGAGTTCATAGTGAGTAGAAGGAGGGACGGGGGCGCTTGGCCGCTTGCCCGCCCGCCGGCGGCTCGTAAGAGTTGGCCGGTGGGATGGCGGGCGGCCCTGCGTCCCCGTCCAGCCGGGGCGTCTCCTCGGAGAGGCCTCGGCGTTAGTGCCGGACGCCACTGGCCGAACTCCTAACCCCTTTGGGGAGGCGGGGAGTCATGGCGTCTGGCAGTGGGAGGGTGCCGCAGGGGGTCCAAGCTCCGGCTTGATCCCCATTGCACGCGGTTCCCCCCCTGCGAGGTAGGCGGTGGTTTGTGGCCCTTCCACCGGGAGTATACCCCCTAGGGGTTCTCCCGGGGGGAGGGAGCGGCCGCCGTCGAGAGAGGGGGCCTCCTTTGTTGTCGCCAAATCTAACCCCCCTTTGGGGGCGGAGGGAGCGGCAACATTGGGGGCCGGGGGGGGCGGCAGGGACTTAGGAGCGGGGGCTCCCGGGTCCCATTGCACGCCGCCTCCCCACGGAGGGGAGAGGAGTGGTGGTGGTCCCCACTCCTCTCTGCCTGATAGGACATTGTCCTATCAAACGGAGGGGACGCACCAGAAAGTGGTGCGTCACGGCGCTTCGGAGGCCCCGTGTGCATGCGAAAGCGATTCCCGGGGCCTCCGAGTAGCGCCAGGAGGACCACCGTCAGGTTTAGCGGGTCGGGAAATGGGCCTTCCGCCCTTTCCCATCCCCGCATAACCCGAAGCCTCCCCCGAGGTGGAAGGTATGTGTTTAACACATTCCTGACGCAAAAAAAAAAAAAAAAAAAAAAGGTTAGGTTAGGTTAGGTTAGGTTAGGTTAGGTTTAACAATAAAACTAAAAGTACGAATACAAAGAGGGAGGCGGAAATCCCTAACAGCAAAAGGGATGAGTCGGGACACGACACCGAGAAGATGGACACGGAGAGTGACCATGGCTCGGGTCGGGATACACCGGCTATCGGTAAGGAGGAGAGACGCCCGTCTTCCGCGAGCATGAAGTCCTCGGGTAAAGTCGAGGAAATACGCTCCAGGGTTGGGGCCAAGGAGGCGATGAAGTTCAGCACGGAGCTGAAGGATGCTGCTGCATCGACTCCTCTTCCCCCGGACGCGGACTTCCGGATGGAAGAAGTTATCCGGATCAGTGGAGCGAAGGGAAGAATGAAGAGCGGCAAGGGAAAGAAGAGAAGGAGAATCAGGTCACCTGCTCAGTATTCCTCTACGGAGACAGAGGAGGTGGAAGTGGAAGTAGAGGACGTGGAGGAAGCCGTAGAGACGGCTAAGGGGCCGATAGATGTTCCCAAGAGAGGAAGGGGATGGCCTCCCAAGGAAGGGTACGGCCTATACATAGGACGCGCTAAGGCGAAGGAGGAGGAATACCTCCAAGCCGAGAGGGAACTAGAGGAGGAGTGGACCGAAGCGGCCAAGACTCGGTCGATGAAGGTTCTCAAGGGTGAGATCATCGAGGACGGTGAAGAGGCGGAGGTGGAGAAACGGGAAATCCCTGATCTCCCCGCCTCCGAAATTATAGCGGAGGTCAACAAAGTTGTCCAGGTGATTAGGAAAATTTCCTCTTTCACCAAAGGGTACAAGGGGACCTCCCGCAAAGTCCTCAAGGAAGCGGCAGAGGTGGTCACAACGGCTACTAAAGAATTATGTCGCCGGACGGCAAATGAGGAGAACCTCAAGCTGAGGGAGGAAAACCGCCAATTGAAAGCGGAAATAGCCTCCATGAAGCGGACGGTTCAAGGATTTCGGGTGGAAATTCGGAATCTGAGGGAGGAATTTGTCACCTCCGGAAAAGGGGGTGACAATCTGGCCGCCAAGGAGGACACGTCTCTAGCCAACCTCAAAACGAAGGGAAAGTGCAGCGACAAGGGCGTTGCACCGAGATCCTGTCAACAGGAGAGCGAACTTGCAATAGGCAACATAGAGGCCTCGATCATCAAACAAGTAGGTGAGATGATCAATGCAAGATTCGCGGCGGTCGAGGAGAGGCTCCCACCGGAAAGGAGCTTTCGACCTCCGGTGGGAGCTTCTGTCAATAAGACAGTACCGGCAGGGGCGAAGGCTCCAAAAACATATGCTGCAGCAGCGGCTGCAAAATCCGGGGACGAGCCCAAGGAGAAGAGGGTGCTGAGGAGCAAGACTTGTCAACCTCCGCAACCCCCAAAGAACTCCGCTCCAACAAAGAGCGGGCCAAAAGTTGGCGTGACGGCAGTGCAGAAACCGAGGATTACTTTAATCCAAGAGGTCTGCACTGACGTCAAAATACTCTCTGCTCCTCATAACAGGAAAGAGGAGCAGGAGTGGATGGTGGCGGAGGCGAGGAAGAAGGGGAGCAAGAAGAAGAAGGGGACGAAGAACTCCGAGAATCCTCCTCAGCCTATCAGGAAGGAGGCAAGAGCTCTACCGATAGTAGCGGCAGCGAATCGGGGAGCAGCAGCGAAAAAGGGTACAGCGGCAAAGGAGACCAGTGGAGCGGCTGAAAAAGGATCCAACCAAAGGTCAACATCCGCCCCCCCAGGAGAGCGGCAATCCTAATTAGCATGCCATCTCATGGGGGAAACGAGATGGAGACCACGGACGCCGACGGAGTGGCGACCCAACGGTCTTTGGGCGAAGCGATGGCCGGAATCCAGAAGGAGATTCGTCTGCAGGATTTCGGCATTTCGTCGTTGAAACCAAAGAGGGCCGCCACTGGGGGCCTATTGTACGAAGTGGCCGGGGAGGAGAATGCCGAAAAGGCGAAACTGTTGGCGGAGGCCTTGAAGAAGTCCCTTGAACCCAAGGGAATCAGGGTCTCCGTCCCTGTAAAGAGGTCGGAGATGCGTATCTCCGGCCTGGACGACTCTGCGACAGCAGAAGGCGTCTTGGCCTCATTGGCTGGGGCAGGAGGCTGTCTCGAGGGGGATATCAGGATCGGGAAAATATCCAGGTCCCCCCGGGACGGCCTGAGTTCTTGCTGGGCGCAAGTCCCGTCTATAGCGGCCAGTAAGATAGCGAAGGCTAGCCCACTGATGGTTGGTTGGACCACAGTGAAAGTGGAAGTACTGGAGGCCCGCCCGCTACAGTGCTTCAGGTGCATGGGCGCGGGTCATACTCGCGCCACATGTAAGGCTGAGACAGACCGCAGCGGTCTTTGTTACCGCTGCGGTAAAGATGGGCACAAGGCGGGTGGATGCACAGAGCGGCCTTGCTGCCCGTATTGTAAAGATCACGGGCGCAAGGCCGACCACAGGTACGGGGGGAGGGCCTGTGCCTATGCGAAAATAAAAAGGGGAGGGAACGGAAGCAAGCAGGAGCAGCCGAAGAAAAAAGAAGAAGGGGGGTTAAGGGGAAGCAAGTACCCGAGAAGCCAGCTCAAGTAACTGCTGATGTTGGGGAGGCTGGCCTGGAGGAGGTGAGCAAGGTGTAATTATGCCTCGTGACAATGCTCATCTCCTCCAGGTTAATATTAACCACTCGGCCAGGGCACAAGACCTGCTCATGCAACACCTGGCTGAGTGGGGCATCGACCTGGCGGTAGTGGCGGAGCCGTACCAGATCCCACAGCAGGGAAACTGGCTGGGGGATACTTTGGGCTCCGTTGCCATTGTTGGAAAAGGAGAAAGGGAAGCCCTACCATTATCCCTAATGGGGAAAGGGGAGGGCTTTGTGTCCGGAAGATGGGGGGAAACCGTCGTAGTAGGGGTGTACTACTCTCCCAATAGGGATCTCACCCAGTTCGAGGAGTACCTGGGTAGGTTGGCGGACGAAATAAGCCGCCACCTCCCGGGCCGAGTCTTGGTCATGGGGGACCTAAACGCCAAATCGGACGCGTGGGGTTCCCCCGTGACCAATGCAAGGGGTGAGATCCTGGAAGAGTGGGGGGCACAACTCGACCTTCTGGTCATCAACAGAGGGTCGGAGTTTACCTGCGTGCGGGACAACGGGGGATCCATCGTAGATGTCACATGGGGATCCCCTCAAGCCGCACGTATGGTAAGTGGCTGGCGTGTGATGGTGGGGTCGGAGACCCTATCGGATCATAGAAATATAAGGATGGAGGTCTCTGACCCCTCCTTAGGACGCCGGCCACGCCCCCGAGAGGAAAGACGCGGTGCACCTCTGCCACCCCGATGGGCGCTCAAGCGCCTTGATGAGGACGCCTTAATGGCGGCCGCCACAGCCAAGGCGTGGGAAGAACCTCCCGCGCCTGACGCCTGCGACGCAAACGAGGAGGCGGCCTGGTTCCGATCGGCAATGACGGAGATTTGCGATTCTGCCATGCCGAGGAGCCAGGCCAATCATAAGAAGAGGGGAGTGTACTGGTGGTCTCAGGAAGTATCGCGACTACGCGCGACGTGTATCCGTTCGAGACACCGGTACACCCACTGTCGACGCAGGCGTCACACTGCTGACGAGGCGGCCGAATTGTTGGAGGTATATAAAGAGGCGAAGAGATCCCTCCAACGAGCCATTAAGGAGGCCAAGGCCCGGGCCTGGGACGAGCTCCTGGAAACCCTCAATAAGGATCCGTGGGGGCGTCCATACCGGATTGTAAGGAAGAAGCTGCAGTCCGGTGGACCCCCGATCACAGAGGGTCTCCAACCCGACGTGTTAGAGGAGGTGGTCACCACTCTCTTTCCTCCGGACGCGGAGGAAGAGGGCGGGGACAGACCCTTGGGTCCAATAGTCCAAAATCAATGGACGGAGGACCTAAGGGTCACCGGGAAGGAGCTCGTCCAAGCGGTTAAGCGGCTCCGGGCTAAGAACACTGCTCCGGGGCCGGACGGAATACCGGGCAAGGCCTGGGCCATGGCCCTAGGCGTCCTCGGGGGCCGTCTGAGACAGTTGTTTGACAGTTGCCTCAAGACGGGACGGTTTCCCAATATTTGGAAGGAGGCCAAACTGGTTCTCCTTAGGAAAGAGGGGCGCCCCGTAGACTCACCTGCGGCGTACCGCCCCATTTGCTTATTGGATGAGGCGGGCAAGCTATTCGAAAGAATAGTAGCTGCCCGCCTCAGGGACCACCTATCGCGGGTAGGACCCGACCTGGCGGAATGCCAATGCGGATTCCGAGAGGGCAGATCGACGATCGACGCTATTATGCGCGTCAAGGCCCTCTCGGATGAAGCAACGGCAAGGGGCGGCGTGTTGATCGGGACGAGTTTAGATATCTCGAACGCGTTCAACACGCTGCCCTGGGAATGCATCCGCGAGGCACTCCGGTACCACCGGGTGCCTCGGTACATTCAGGATGTGGTCGGGGACTACTTCAGCGATAGGTGGATATCCTACACGGGGCGGTACCAAACGCCGCATCGCAGGAGGATGAGTCGGGGGGTTCCGCAGGGGTCGGTCTTAGGACCACTCCTGTGGAACCTCGGATACGATTGGGTGTTGCGGGGCGCACTTCTCCCGGGCATGCACCTAGTGTGTTACGCTGACGATGCGCTGGTGCTTGCCCGGGGCGACAATTGGGAGGGGGCCCGCCGACTTGCATCGGTGGGTCTGGCACTCGTTGTTGGACGGATCCGCGCTTTGGGACTGAAGGTGGCCCTCCAAAAGACCGAAGTTATTCACTTCAACGGTCCAAGGAGGGGACCACCTCGGTCCCATATAGAGGTAGAGGGAGTCCGAATGGAGGTGAAGCCCCATTTGAAATATTTGGGACTCACGCTCGACAGCCGATGGAACTGGCGGGAACACTTCTGTCGCTTAGCCCCCCGGATAAGGGCAGCGGTCAACAGTATTGGTTGCTTGCTGCCCAACATCGGGGGGCCGAGGAAGAAGATCCGTCGCCTCTACATGGGGGCGATCGGATCCATGGCGCTCTACGGGGCACCTGTGTGGGCGGGCGACCTGATGGTACCCAGTCAAAGACTGCTGCTAGGTCTGCAGCGAAGGCTGGCCATCAGAATCGTCCGCGGTTATCGCACGGTCCCCGTGGAAGCGGCATGCGTGGTGTCGGGGTCGATACCCTGGACCCTGCTGGCGGAGGTGTACAAGGAACTGTACGAGCAGAGGAGGGACCTTCGCCAGCGGGGCCTGGCCCTGACACCGAAAGCGGCAGAAGTGGCCCGGCAAAGGGCAAGACAGCGCGCAGTGGAACGATGGTCGGAGGAACTACTCCGACCGAGGGCCGGTCTGCGCGCTGTCCAAGCAATTCAGCCGGTTCTATCGGATTGGCTGTCGAGAGATTTCGGACTCTCTTATAGGGTTGTGCAGGTGCTCACCGGGCACGGGTGCTTCGATGAGTACCTGCACGATAAGGCGCGGAGGGAGCCAACGACGAAGTGCCACCACTGTACGGAAGTCAGGGACACGGCGCAACACACAGTGGAATTCTGCCCAGCATGGGCGGAACAGCGCCGTGCCCTGACCGATGCAATAGGGGGAGATTTGCAGCTCTCCAGCATGGTCAAGGCCATGCTGGAGAGCAAAGAAAAGTGGAGCGCCGTCGCCTCCTTCTACGAGGACGTCCTAACGCGGAAGGAGGTGGCGGAAAGGGAGAGAGAGGAAGACCCGGACGCCGACCCGATGCGTCGCAAGAGGGCTGGCGTCCGGAGAAGGAGATTCGCCGCAGCCGCGGCGAGAGGATAGCGGGAAGGAGTTGTGCGAAGAAGGCGGGATCGGGAGAACAGTGTTCCCCAGATCCCGCCTCGGAGGGGGGGGAGAGTCGTTCCTCTAGGGGGACGGCTCTTCCCCTCGCGAGGAGGTTCTCTCGGGGACCGTGGCCGAATCCCAACCCCCTCTGGGGGCGGAGGGAGCCCGATCCCCGGAAGAAAACCAAAAGAGAGGCGGAATGGAGGGGACACGATCCTCGCCCCACGGGACGAGGTTCACGGGCCCCTCCCTCCCGCTTAGGGATACTCCCTCTCTCGAGGGGGTCTTCCGAGAGGTGCCCCCCCCGTGTCACGGCCGAATCCTAACCCCCTCCGGGGGCGGAGGGAGCCGTGACACGGGGGGGCGGAGGGCTCGCAGGATCTTTGGAGCGGGGGCTTCGGAGATCCACTGCACGCGGGCTCTCACGAGGGGGAAGAGAATGGGTGGCCCCATTCTCTTCCTTCCAGGACCGGGGTAAAACCCGGTCCTTTTATCAAGGTTTGGAGCGCAAGCTCAGCGTGCAGCGACTCCGGCGTATGCGAAAGCGATTCCCGGGGCCGCTGCACAAGCGCTCAGAGGGCCACCGTGTGGTTTTAGTGGGTCGGGGGAGTCCCCGGGACGCATTTGAGTCCCGGTGGGCGTTGATCCCAGCCCCACATAACCCTCTCACCTCCCCCGAGGTGTGAGGGTATGCGGTCGCGCATTTCCACACGAAAAAAAAAAAAAAAAAAAAGGTTAGGTTAGGTTCTCTCTCGTGGTGGAAGGCACCCCCATAAAAGTGGGGACCCATATCAAGTACCTGGGTCTCCACCTGGACAGCCGTTGGACTTTTGGCGAGCACTTCCGCCAATTGACCCCGAGGGTGGAAAAAACAGCGATGGCGCTATGTCGTCTACTTCCAAACCTCGGGGGACCGGGTGGGAGTGTTCGTCGATTATACGCGAGTACGGTCCATTCAATGCTGCTGTACGGGGCCCCGGTATGGGCGGAGAAGGTGTGCGCCACCCGCAAACTGAGGGACTCGATCCTCAGAGTCCAGAGGCGGGTGGCGTGTAGAATCTGTCGGGGCTACCGTACAGTAAGCGGTGTAGCAGTGGGGGTGCTCTCTGGAGTACCCCCTGCAGACTTGTTAGCCCGCATGTACGCCGAAGTTTATAGGTGTACACGCGGGCTACAAATGGAGGGGATTGTCATAACGGACCGTACTCGTTGTGCCATAAGAGTCCAACAGCGACGGGTCCTGATAGAGAGATGGACCGGCCGCCTCCAAGACCCGAGGCTGCCGGGCCGCAGGACCGTCGAGGCTGTCCTTCCCTGCCTGAACCAGTGGCTCGGCAGGGAACATGGGGGTGTCACGTACAGGATGACCCAGGTGCTCACCGGGCATGGATGCTTCGGTGAGTATCTGGGTCGCATAGGCAGGGAGAGGACAACAAGCTGCCACCACTGCGACCATCCAAGGGATGACGCCCAGCACACCCTCGCGGATTGTCCTGCGTGGGTGGGCGAGAGGGCTGACCTGGTGGCCGCAGTGGGGCGCGACCTGTCCCTGCCAATGGTAGTATCCGCAATAGTCGGTGCGAAAGAAAGGTGGGGAGCTTTTTCCTCCTTCTGCGAGAGTACTCGAAGGAGGAAGCGGAAAGAGAGAGGGAAAGGGCCGGGAGAAATACCTGGCCCTCAGAAGAAGAAGAAGAGAAGGATGAACAGGAGGAGATGGAAGACGGGGACGGGCCCCCTCTTTTCCCGCCATCGGCGAGCTTGCTCGTTTGTGGTGGCGGGAATCGGGGGGGGGCGCACCCCCAGTGTAAGAAGAAGGAGTAGCGAGGAGAAGGGGGGCGTGCCCCCTCCATCCCCGCCGTTGCTGGGCTTGCCCACTTGTGGCGGCGGGGATCGGGGGGGGTACGCCCTCAGAAAAAGGAGGAGAATAGGTGATGAAAGCGCGGAGGACGGGGGAGGGCCCTCTCTTTCCCCGCCATCGGCGAGCTTGCTCGTCTGTGGTGGCGGGGATCGGGGAGGGTCCGCCCAACACATACCCGCGTCACACTATGACGCGGGATGAGGTCTGCGGGTGGGGGCTGGGGACGTTTAGGTCCCAGGGCTCCGAGCGGGCACACTCGAGCCGTGACCCCGCCCCCCAAACTTATGGGAGGGCGCGGCGTGGGGTTGATACCGCCCTGCGCCGCAACCGCGAGAACCCGCGCTTACGGGGGGAAAGTGTCGCCTTCTGCGGCACTTTCCTTAGGAGGGATAAAGGCGGGGGGGGCGGCCAGACGGCATGGGATTCCAGCATCCTGGCCGTCCCCCATTAACGCCCGAGAAGGTATCCGTAGTGGTTTTAGTGGGTAGGTCTTGCGCCCCCTGACCGATCCATACGTGGATCGGCCAAGGGGGGCAAGGAGTCCCACATAACCACCCGTCCTCTACCCGGAGGCGGGGGTATCCATGAGGATTTCCACTACGAATCAAAAAAAAAAAAAAAAAAGGTTTAGCCTATATCTCTCTCGTGGGATGCGGCCTTGCCGTGGCGAGAGGGCTCACCCCTTGCAAGAGGATAGTCTTGCAAGGGGTGCTAACAGCATCCCGTACCCGAGTAACGTCGGGTACATCAACTCCCCGAGTCTGGGAGTTTTCCCCAGTCCCGGGGAGCCCTCCCTTTGGGAGGAGGGGGCCCACTTCCCCTACAGAGCTTCGGCTCGTATGTGGTAGAGGATGGCGACCTTGAATACAAACGCCCGATGGCATGGCACCGTTAGGAGAGGGCATTGCACGGCGCTTCGGCGCTTGCCCTACCGCCATGCATTTTGCGGCCCGGGCCGCGGGGTTCTTGCTCTGTTTTCCCGGGGGGGTGTTTTCGGGGGTTTTTCTCCCGGGGGTATTCCCCCCGGGGTCTCGGGGTGGGGATTTCATGCGGCTTGGGCCGCGGGGGAGGGGACCAGCTGTGATCACCCGAGGGGCCTTGCCCGGAGGGTTTAACCCGAGGGGCGGCGCCCGGAGGGGATCACAGCGGTCAGTCGCCGGGGCCGCTCGGACGTATTCCGAGGCGGGGCCCGGCGACAAGAAGTACCCCAGGGTGCTGGTTGGGAGTTCCCAGGCTGGGTAGCCTGGGTCTCCGTCCCAGCGTCCCTGGGGGGTAGCCGAGCCCGGGCCACTCGGACGTATTCCGAGCTCGGGTCGGGCGCGGCGCGGAGGTCACGCGCGGTTACCCGAGGGGCTTTGCCCGGAGGGGTTACCCAAGGGGCATAGCCCGGAGGGTGCCACGCGGACCTGCCGCCGAGGCCGCTCGGACTTATTCCGAGGCAGGGCTCGGCGGCGAGAGCAGGTACTCCTGGCCGGTCGGGACCGTTTCCCCTTCCGAACCGGCCGGTCAGGAGAGGCGTAGTCCCTTCCGCTGGACGTGATTCCCGGCGGGGGGACGTGCTGGTCGCCACGGCGGGCAAGGTGTGGACGGGGAGCGGCGTCCTCACCCCAACCGTCCGTGGGGCCCCCTGGGTGGCGCCACCCCAGCGGTGCCCGCGCTGTCGGAGGCGCGGGACCCCCGAAAAACCCGTGTGCGGTGTCAAAGCTTCACACGGGGGAGTAAGGGGCTGGAGCCGGGCCAGGGGGGGTCTTTATCCCCTCTGGTTTCGGCATAGGTGGGCTCCCGGTGAGTCCATCGGGCCCGGCCGGCGGAGTGTGCCGGTCACGTTTCGGGCACTTCGTCGGTCGGTGGGAGATACGCCGGCCCACCGAGCCGCTGGGGGTAGTGGGATTAACTAAAAATGACGGATCTAATTACAACAAAAAAAATAAATACGGGCAGTAACCCCTCGTTTACAGCGGGGGAGAACGGAGAAGAAGGAGAGAACAGGAGGGCGACGAGGAACGGAGCAAGCTCGGCTCCCAACACCCCTGTCTCCACTACAACTGAGGGGGCCTTGACTCAGGAACGGGTCAGGAGTCTTATAGGGGATGCTTCTCCCAGAGTGGTTCTGGACCGCGTGCAAATGGGAACAGAGGAGGCTGTTGGGGGAACGTTTGTCCCTCCAACAGACTATAAAAAGCGGGAGAGACTCATGAGGGACAAACGCCGGAAGAACGTAAGGACGGAAGGCTATTCAAAGAAGAGGACGTTAGGGACATCCTTGACCCCTTTGTCTGCGGCGTTAAATAGCGACGATGAGGGGGATGCGGAGGAGAACCGGAGTAGAGATAGGTCCTCCCTCAACTCTGGTTCGGAGCAGGAGAAAATGGACATCATGGGGACTACTCCCGATGACGTCCAAAAATAAGGAAGGGAATGCCTTATAGCACAGGGCTGAAAATCGGCGTGCAAGCAGTTCGCCGCCAAATGAAGAAGGAGGAGGAAGAAGATACCTACCTCCAAGCGGATAGAGAGCTTAGAGAAAATTGGCTGGAGGGGTGTAGCACCCGCTCCATGCAGGTCCTTCTGGGATGCCCCTCTGAGGAGAGGATGGAGGACCAACGCGGGCTCAGGGATCTCACTGCCACAGAGATCGTTGCAGAGACAATGAAGAGTGTGGGGGCGATTAAGAAAATATCCACTTTTACGAAAGGCTACAAGGGTACCTCTCGTAAAACTCTCAGGGAAACTGCCGAGGTTTTTACCTCGGCAGTGATGGAATTATGCCGCCGGACACAAAGCGGCGAGTCTAGGAGGCTGTTAGAAGAAAATAACAGGCTTAAGGAGGAACTAGCCTTAACGAGGCAAAATATGGAAAAAATCTTAGGGGAGGTCCAGGTACTGAGGGGAGAAATCGCTTCCCTTCAACGAAGGGAGGCTTTCCTTGCCTGTACCCCCTCCCCCATGGAAATCTCCACCCAGTCTTCCCGAAAGGGAGAAGGAGCTGCTATGAGGATAGGGGAGGGAGGTAGTAAGCCCCCCACCACCACCCTGGGGGGAAATCCCAATTTCATCGCCATGGAGGCCAACATCTCTAAACGGATTATGGAGATGGTCTCGGCCCGTTTGGCGGTGGTCGAGGAGAGGCTTCCGGCGGATAAAGACTTCCGCCCCGAGCTCGGGAATTCCTTCTCTAAAAAGAGGGAACCGCCTGGGGCCGCCCCCCCGACATCATACGCAGCAGCGTTGAAGTCCGGGGGGAGGGTCCGGGAGGAGATGCTCGAGAGGGCTAATCCCTCTAAAGCTTCCACATCCCGAGAGGGGCGGAAAAAAGCTAAGGGCGCTGCGACAGCGTAGCCTTCCAAAGCCCCAGCAGCTCCACTAAGGAAGTCCGACACACCGCAGCAGACTAAGATAGCTGTGGAAAAGGGCAGCTTCACCAAAGTGGAATCAAGGAGGAGCAAAAGGAAGGCCAATAAGCCTTCCGTAGAAAAGGCGCAGCCCCCAAAAGGAAGTTTGCCTAAAGGGGGCAACGCCGAGAAGAAGAAGGGGACTCCTAATAAAGAGGAAGCAGTGCGCCTGAAGGCTGGGGATACCCCTCAGCCTCAGGCGAAGAAGAAAACCAAAGTCCACCCCCCCAAGAGAGCGGCTATACTGATTAGTATGGCCGTTCAGGGGGGGGACGCTATGGAGGTGACGGATTCCGCCGGGCAACCTGTTAATAGGCAACTCGGGGAGCTTGTAGCGGGGGTCCAAAAAGATGTTCGTCTCAAGGACTTCGGGATCCCCACTCTCAAGCCGAGAAGGGCTGCTACTGGCGGCATCCTCTACGAAGTAGTAGGAGAGGGGAGCGCAGACAAAGCGCAGAAACTTGCGGAGACCCTCAGGGCGGCTCTGGAGCCGAAAGGAGTGAGGGTCTCCGTACCCGTAAAGATGGCCGAGCTCAGGGTTTTTGGCCTAGACGACTCGGCATCCCCAGAGGGAATAGTCGAGGCCTTGGCCTCAACTGGGGGCCTGTCCTGAGGGGAACATCAAGGTGGGTAAAATCACCAGATCCCCTAGGGGCGATCTGGGGAGTTGCTGGGTGCAATGCCCGGCTCTTGCAGCCAGCAAGATCCTGCGCTCGGGTCCAATACAAATAGGATGGATCACGGCAAGAGTAGAAGCCCTGGCGGCTCGTCCACTGCAGTGCTACAGATGCATGGGAGCGGGCCACACCAGGGCCACGTGTACGGCCGAGGTGGACCGCAGCGGACTATGTTACCGCTGCGGAAAGCCCGGCCATACAGCTGCCGGCTGCACAGACCGGCCTTGCTGCCCGTTCTGCCGTGACAATGGGCGCAAGGCTGATCACTGGTACGGGGGAGGGGGATGCTCCTACTCCCGTGCCGGAAAGAAAGGGGGGGTCAAAAACTCAAAAGAGTTAAGCAAAGATAAGGGGAAGGAGAAAGAAGAAGGAGAGACAACTCCCCTCCCCCCCAAGGATGCGGCCCAAGTGGCCCCTAGGGAGAATTGCCAGGAGGAGGCGGCTGTGCAAACATAAATGTTGCACAATAGCCGCCTTCTCCAAACAAATATTAATCACTCCGCCAGGGCGCAGGACCTATTATTGCAGCACATGGCGGAGTGGAATATTGACTTGGCGGTGGTGGCGGAGCCATATCAGGTCCTCCCAAGAACAAATTGGTTAGGGGACACAGTGGGCTCCGTCGCCATTATTGGGGACAGGGGGTCAAATTCCCTCCCGCTCTCCATTGAGGGGAGCGGTGAGGGATATGTGATCGCAAAATGGGGGGAGATCGTCGTGGTGGGGGTCTACTTCTCGCCAAACAGGGACCTTGCCCAATTCGAGGCATATCTGGGACGGGTGGGGGCGAAGATTAACCGTTTCCTGCCCGGCTTGCTATTGGTCATGGGGGACCTCAATGCCAAATCTGGCGAGTGGGGTTCTCCCGTGACCAATGCAAGGGGCGATGTCCTTGGTGAATGGGGGACGGAGCTCGATCTCTTAGTCTTAAACAAAGGATCGACTCACACCTGTGTGCGGCAGAACGGGGGATCAATTGTCGATGTGACATGGGGATCTCCCAGAGCTGCGCGCATGGTGACCGGCTGGCGTGTGATGGGGGGGTCTGAGACCCTCTCTGATCACAGATACATACGGATGGAGGTCTCGGACCCCTCCTTGGGCAGTCAGCCGCGCTCTCCAGGCGGGGGTAGACCACTGCCCCCCCGATGGGCGCTCAAGCATCTCGACAGGGACGCCTTGAGGGTGGCCGCTATTGCAAAGGCGATGGAGGAAACTCCCGCGCCTGGTGCCTGTGACGTGGATGAAGAGGCGGCCTGGTTTCGAGCGGCCATGACCGATATATGTGATACGGCCATGCCGCGGTGCCAGGCCGACAATAAAAGGAGGAGAGTGTACTGGTGGTCCGCGGATATAGCGAGGCTCCGAGCCATATGTATCCGGACAAGGCGCAGGTACACCCGTTGTCGTCGCAGGCGCCATGAAGAAGCAGAGGCCGAGCTGTTGGAGGGATATCAAACTGCAAAGAAATCCCTTCAGCGAGCCATCAAGGAGGCGAAAGCTCAGGCATGGGACGAGCTCCTGCAGACCCTTGATAGGGACCCGTGGGGGCGCCCTTATCTGATCGTTAGAAAGAAACTGCGATCAGGGGGTCCGCCGATCACGGAGGGTCTCCACCCTCGATTCTTGGAGGAGGTCGTCTCCACTCTCTTCCCCTGTGACAGCGGAGAGGAGGGTGGGGAAGGACCAGCAGGTCCTGAGGTCCAAACTAACTGGACCGAGGACTTGCAAATAACGGGGGAGGAGCTCACCTGGGTAATCCGCAGGCTTCGGGCAAAAAATACCGCCCCGGGGCCTGATGGGATCCCAGGAAAGGCCTGGGATCCCATCGCGCTGAGCGCTCTCGGAGGCCGGATGAGGCAGTTGTTTGACAACTGCCTCAAAACGGGACGTTTTCCCCGCATATGGAAGGAGGCGGGACTCGTTCTGCTAAGAAAAGAGGGGCGCCCCGCGGACTCTCCCGCGGCGTACCGTCCCATCTGTTTGTTGGACGAGGCGGGCAAGCTCTTTGAGCGTATTATTGCGGCCCGCCTCAGACTGCACCTGTCGCGGGTAGGGCCCGATCTGGCGGACTGTCAGTACGGATTCCGAGAAGGTCGATCTACGATAGATGCGGTACTGCGCGTGAAGGCCTTCTCGGATGAGGCGGTCCGCCGGGGCGACGTGTTGTTGGCGACGAGCCTTGATATATCGAACGCCTTCAACACGTTGCCCTGGAGATATATACGAGAGGCGCTTCGCTATCACGAAGTGCCTCTTTATATTCAGGAGGTGATCGGGAACTATTATCTTAGTGATAGGTGCATCACATACAGGGGACGGTACAAACAGCTGCACACAAGGGAAGTATACTGTGGGGTTCCGCAGGGTTCGGTCCTTGGACCAATCCTGTGGAACCTTGGATACAACTGGGTGCTGCGGGGCGCCCTCCTCGCGGGCCTGCACCTGGTGTGTTATGCCGATGACACGCTGGTGCTGGCCCGTGGGGATAATTGGGACGAAGCCGCACGCAGATCGCGCGCGGGGGTGACTCTCGTCGTTCGCCGGATTCGCGCATTGGGACTAAGGGTGGCCCTCCAAAAAACAGAGATCATGTTCTTCTCCGGGGAACGAAGGGGAGGGCCACCCTGGTCCCATATCTCGGTAGAAGGGGTCCGAATGGAAGTAAAGCCCCAGATGAAATATCTGGGACTAACACTTGATAGCCGTTGGGACTGGAAGGATCACTTTCGTCGCTTGGCCCCTCGAATTAGGGCGGCGGTCAACAGTATTGGCCGACTGCTGCCCAACATCGGGGGGCCCAGGAGAGGACCCGCCGCCTCTACATGGGGGTGGTCGGGTCCATTGCGCTCTACGGGGCTCCGGTGTGGTCGGGCAGCCTGACAGTCGCCAGCGTAAAGTCGCTGCATGAATTGCAGCGGCAGCTGGCTGTCAGGCTTGTCCGAGCCTATCGCACCGTCCCCGTAGAAGCAGCGTGTGTGGTGTCAGGGTCGATACCATGGTCTCTGCTAGCGGAGGTGTACAAAGAACTGTACAATCAGAAGAGGGACCTCCGCGAGCGGGGACTGGCCCTGACACAAAGAGCGGCGGAAGTGGAGAGGGCGAGGGCCCGGCAGCGCGCGGTTGACAGATGGAAGGAGAAGCTTCCGCGATTAGGCTGGGGCGGACGCGCGTCGTGACGACCACGTTACAATGGACGGAGTTCACGCTAGTCACGGATCACAGACCGCTGGTATGGATGCACTCCATAACAGATCCCACCTCACGACTCATCCGATGGCGCCTTAAACTCGCGGAATACGAATATAACGTAGTGTATAAGCCAGGTAAAATTAACGATAACGCCGACGCACTCTCCAGAAACCCTATTCCATCTAACTCTTTAGCTAAACGAAATAGAACAAATTCTACCCCTCGAACAGACTCGAGAGCTCTCCAGCTCAGAAGAGTCATTATTCAATGCTAAAAGAAAGAAAACCGAAGAAGCGCCTCGAGAAACCGAGGAAACCCCGCAACGAGCGATAATATAGATGATCCGCCGAACCCGCGATCTTCTAGCGAAACCGAAGCTAATGACGAATCGGGTGAAACAAGCGAGACCGAGAACGACAACAGTTCCGACCTTAGCGACAACGCCCCGATTTTCGACAACATAAACGAACCATTCGTCCAAGGAACTAGAATGGGACCACAAGTGGTACCTATTCCAGATAACTTCTCTACGCGAAAAGATAACCTTGTTATCTTCGTCACACAACAAGGCGTACCAGTCGACCGCGGAGCTCACATACTCCGAGAAAGTAAATCCTTGCCTATGATTAGAGGAGCAGCTCTATCCAGGGCAAGAATAAACTGCGACGGAAATGGCCAAATTATATCGCTTGTCATTGAAGAACGCGAATCGGGAGCTACGGAAAGAGAGATACTAAAAGAATCATTTCGATCGCTTTTAGACGTCGTCAGGGAAACGGAGCTGTCGTCTATCTCGATAATCAGAGGCGACATCGATAATGTCCCTTGGGATATCGTATACTCATTGCTAACGCGCGTCTTAAGCGAAACCAATGTAAAAATATTTATTTGTAGGAATGAAATCTCCGTCCCACCGGAGGACGAGAGAGAAAATATTATTGCCGAAAACCACAACTCGGCGATTGGCGGCCATAAAGGTATTTCCAAAACATACCAACGTATGAAAAAGCGCTACCAATGGAACGGCATGAAAACCGATATCCAAACGTTCATCAAAAATTGCCGCCCTTGCCAACTAAAGAAACTGGTCCGCGTAAAAACCAGACAACCCATGATATTGACAGATACACCTGACGCGGCCTTCGACAAGGTCTCGATGGACATCATGGGTCCATTACCCGTTACGCGAACTAACAACATGTATATACTCACTGTACAAGACCTCCTAACTAAGTATTCTTTAACGATCCCTTTGCAAACGCGATTAATGTAGCAGACGCATTCACGAATGAATTAATATGCGTTTTCGGAGCACCGAAAGCTATATTAACGGACCAGGGATCGCATTTTCTAAATAGCCTAATGCGTAATATAGCGAAGAAATTTAGAATTAAACTCTTTAAAACTACGGCCTATAGGCCGCAATCTAATGGCTCAATAGAGCGCTCCCACCACGTTTTGTGGGAATACCTAAAACAGTACGTAGATAAAAATAACGAGTGGGATATACATATACCTAAAATTAGCATCATTCTCCTATAATACGAGCGTACATGAGGGGACGCGATACACCCCTCACGAGTTAGTCTTCGGGAGGATAGCCAGGGCACCTTCCAGCAATCCTGACGTCGCCGACGTCGCGGACGAAAGCTATGCTAACTATCTCACAACTCTTTTTAACAAATTAACAGACATTCAGGCTATCGCCCGCGAAAACCTAATTGCCGCTAAACAAAGATCAAAAATTTATTATGACCGTAGAGTTAATACTCGACAATTCAGAGCAGGAGACTATGTATATTTGTTGAAAGAACCGAGCAAAGGAAAATTGGGCGACCAATACACGGGTCCTTATAAAATAATTAATCTTTTAGGAAATCATAATGTTAAGTTAGCTATAAGTAGAACTAAAACAAGAATTGTACACGAGGATAAATTAAAAGCCTCGCCGCATCGGGCCCCCACCGAGGAAGACCCCCACTCCGAACCAGACGACTATATCTTGGATGCCCCAGCGGAGGACCGGCCAGTAGTCGACAAACCCCAGTAGAATGAAGACATACGTAATCATCTTAGCTATAACCGTACTGTTAGCCTCAGCCTCAAACGGGCTAATAGGCTATGATTGCGGTGGCCGCGGTTTAAATATCACTACGCTCTCCCTATTGGACATAGAAGAATGCAAAGTCGACGACATCGAGCCAAAGAAGGAAGAGGTCTACGTACAATTGCTACAACGAGCTTCCCGTCACCCACCAGAATAAATCCCTTTTCCTATTACCCAGATCAAAAATACAATCACAAAATCTGGAACACTCAGGGACTGCAACGGACTTCTACCAGCGTTGTATCAAATCCGCAGCACCTGGTATCGACTGACGCCAAAACTCGTGGAATCAATGGCGCCGTCAACGATCAAACCGCTAACCAAACCATCATGGAAATACGTGAGTCCCGACTCACTCGCCTCTAGCGGCATCTACACCAGCGAGGACCTTGATCGCCTCCGCGATCATATCATGTTTCCCATGGAAAAGCCCTCTATGCTCAACACGATTGCCAGAGGAGCATTGGAACATGGTCCAACATTTTCTCTTAAGGGGGGAGGTGTCACGTCCGGTCACATAAAATTTTTACTTTCACATGAAATAAATTCTAAGTCCTCTAAGCGCTGTTTGAAAAGCGCGCCAGTGCCGGCCATGATGCCTAACTCAGCCTAGTGACTAGGAGAGGCGCTGCGTAACGTCTAGGAACTTTCCACTACGGGGAAACGCCCCCGCCACACCGAGCGTCTCCCACTCTCGGGCCGCCGCAGCGCCGAGCCACCGAAAACGAAGGACCTCAGAGCGGTCCCAAAATCCGGCAGATCACATCGCGACTCCGACTAGAGCAGTCATACCTTGAACGCTCTCCTAATTCTAAATCTAATTCAATTCTAACATTCTAACTCTAATATTATAAGTCCTAACTCTAGTATTAAAACTTTAACTTTAGTTAACTTTGTATCGTGCAGTGTTAATTTAGAATAAAAGTGTGTGTTTCATTTATAATAATTCTCCACATTTATTTTAAACAATTCCAATTCCAATTTCACGCGTTTCCAATATAATATTTTGCTTTAATATTATTACTATTCTAATATTACGATTTTAGTATTTCTAAAATATTCTAAAACGAGTTCTTCCAATCTGCACGTGTAGTGAAAATCTATTATATAAATAATTTTCTTAGTGGAATCCAAGCTGCGACTTAGAGAGGACGAACCGCTCGTCGCTGCCGCACGATTTCACTTTTCTTATAATTTCTGAATTCTGTTCTGACTACTTCGAGAGGACGAACCGCTCGTAGTTACGCACTGGAACAATAACCGACAGTGAGGACCGCCGCACGTCGACTTATTGTAAAAGTGACGCAATATTCATAATGTTTTATATTATAAATCATTATGCCTAAGACACGCCGTGCAGGCAGGAAAAACCAACTTCGCCGTTTAACCGCGCGACTCTACTATCCGGCATCATCGAGTGAATATTCAAATCTCATCGGCACCTACTATCATAACGACTCAGAGTACGATAATTTATTTGACGGAACCGCGCCGTTCGCTGTTAATAATAAAGACGTTAAACTGAGAAAGTGGCCAGTGCAATTGACTCCAATCGAAATCGAGAACCCTCGTATTCCGAGAGACGACATCCCGGACAACGATCCTCGTCGCACCCGGTATTTGCAAATCAGGGCGGACATCTGCACACCCATTACGACGCGCCTATTCCAGAGCATCGGGGAACCACTGTCCACCCCCCAGAGATCCACTAAGGTAAGTCTCAACTATTATAAACAATTGAAATAAATAATAAAATTCAACGCTAAGATTCTAGTACTAAAGAATAAGACTATTTGCCGTCACAAATAGCCAAATTATCGAAATAATTTCAAACACGTGCGTGTATAATTATTGTTTAAACATATTTAAAATTAATATTTTCTACGAAATTTGAAATATAACTTTACACGTGGTCTTTAGAATATTCGTGAAGACTCTTGGAAAACTGCGTTTTCCAAGGGCCATAAAAGTGAAACTCTGTTTTTTGCCTAGGGTCATAAAACTGACCCTTAGACCCTTGATAAAAAAAAGGGATCTCGACGATTTCTCTTTTGCAAACTAAGCGCAACTAACGTAGCACACTCAATGAATATTCTAGAATTCCAAATAAAATAACGCGAACGTTTTATTCATTTATTTAATTCCATTTATTTAAATAATTCACCCATGTGCCCAATAAGGCCTCAGTACCTCATCGCCACGTACATCTTGCCTCTTCCCGAAGAGGAAGAAGATTGAACAGGGAACCCCTTACTGCCAAATATCAGTCGGGTTTATTAATAAAGAAACAAATGCCGCCCTTTGTGTAGACTGCCATATGCGTTTACGCGGTACTGCTCGAAACGAATGGTTGAACATTGCCAAACATTTGCTCGTAATCGGTAACTTACCAACCGGAATACTTTGCTCAGCGTGTAACTTCCATCGACTGTCGGTAACTCGCGACCTTCATCTCCACTGTTACCGTTGTCAGATCGCTTACCTACGGTACATCAACGGCGAAGAAACCTTTCGTATCGACACCGATGGTAACATCGTGATTACAATTTTCCACTCCGTCGATGATTCCCTCGAATGTTTTCAGGATTATATTCGATAATATCCCCATACTCCTGAGTAACATTTGCAACTCCCTCGTACGAATCTTAAGGCGACACCCTCCACTCCCCAAGACATTGAACCGTTGCGTGTAGCCTTGGCAGAACACCCTTCGTCGTGAGTATCCCCGGAAAGGTTTTCCGAAATACGACGTTGTTCAGCGCGATAATCCGAGCACGTGGACCGCGATAATTATTTCTCGCGAATTTCACGCCGCGACTGCGCTCCGGACGTAACAGCAAAAACACACTAGTGTGAAAGTGAACACTATATTTAATGGCAAGTTCATGTCGGGCGATAAGCGTGCTAATAAAAGTATCAATACGAAAAACTTTGAAATCTTTCGCACCTCCGATTTACATGATTGGCACAAACGTCGCGTTATCGACCCCACACTAGCATCGCTAGGAGAGTTTCAAGAACGCGATAGTGATTGGGCATTGTCGCGAATAATCAATTTAATTGTAAATATATGCCATGGAGATTGCGCGAATTGTAATATGCGATGTATTTTTGCAACGCGAAGGCCGTGACGCGTACATTGCTGCAGGTTGCGGTAGTGTATCACATATCGCTTCTTATCATATAGCGTTGCGAGAAGCTTATCTTCCCGCTTGCCTAACGGCTTGTCGCGTGTCGGGCAAAACGGTAGGTCAGTGTGCGTGTCGTGAATATGTCGTGGATATTCTAAATCTACCTCGAGGATGTAGCCTGTGGGTGAATCGAGCGCGATATATGATGTGTCGAAATTAGATACATCGTCGACCCATTGAAAATCAGCATAAGGCAATGGTTGACACATTGCCCATCCATACAAATTATTTACATCGAAATACATTAGATACGAAGATGGTTTCAATGGATCGTACGACTGCATGTACTTGTTATTAGCGTGTGCATATCTGTTTGAACATTGACTCAGACCGCCGCGTATACCCCGTTCGATAAACATTATCATGTCAACGTCTGTAAGTAATTCGAACGTAATTTGTGTATGCTTTAACATGGCGTCCCACGGGGAGAGTATAATAATACGCGCATTATAATAAAACATGCATAGTCTTTTGATTGCACATTAACCACTGCTCTTTTGTTCATTATTTCTCGCGGTAATTTAATGTGGCATCCCGCACGCATTGGATTATACTTGTTTATATTTACAATTAAATTGATTATTCGCGACAATGCCCAACCACTATCGCGTTCTTGAAACTATTCTAGCGATGCTAGTGTGGGGTCGATAACGCGGCGTTTATACCAATCATGTAAATCGGAGGTGCGAAAGATTTCAAAGTTTTTCGTATTCATACTTTTATTAGCACGCTTATCGCCCGACATGAACTCGCCATTAAATATAGTGTTCACTTTCACACTAGTGTGTTTTTGCAACACTTTTTGCACGTATCTGATCAATGTCTTTGGCCTCCTCTAGAAATTGACGAGGTTCAATGTGATTGCTGTTTATCACCGCACCAGTCAAGATGCGGCTCTCGAACGCCGTATCAATCTCTCGCCATATGAGTCCGATGTCTCGCGAACTGCTTCCAGCACCTGCATGTACAAAACGTCTGCGTACCGAATTCTTCAACCCTTCGAGACGCGCCATTTGGGAGACAAGCGATTGTCGAACTCCGATCGGTAATCGTGGTCGTTTTATTCGACTTTGTTCTTCCAGTGATTCGATGTATTCGTCACATTGCTGCTCCCACACAATATATTCTTCCACCGAATTCACCCTTGTGGCTTGCTCCAACAAACTTGCTTCCAATTGTGCCATATTTGAGATGCTCTTGCTGAACTCTGACAAAGATATTGACAGAGAGAGGCAAACCTAGGTCGCAGAAGCCAGTGGATCGAGTTTCCGAAATCCGCCGTTCATCCTAATCCTATCTTCATCATTCGTGCATGCGGTACGTTGAAATCATGAGAACTAGGCAAACCTACGTCGTAGAAGCCAGCGGTTCCAGTTTTCGAAATCCGGCGTACATCCTGATCCTATCTTCATCAAAAGTGCATACGGCACGTTGAAATCATGGAAACATAACAAATCTAGGCCGTAGAAGCCAACAAATCAAGTATTCGAAGTCCGCCGTTCATCCTAATCCTATCTTCATGTGAGGTAAATGTTGTAAAGTAAATTCATGAAAACGTTGCAAACGTACATCGTAGAAAACAACAACATAAGTTTTCCGTTTGTACCCCTAAAAAAAAATATACCGAATGTTCTATTTTGAGATTAGAGCTAACATTGTCATTCCTTGAGATATTATAAATCTGTAAACGGGTGATGTTTTGTAATTGTTTGTAGACGTTTGTACCGCTTTCCGTTTCGTTTGTACCCCTACAGGTGTAAATACACCGAGTTTTAAATATTGATGTTACAGCTAATAGTGTCATTTTTTAATTCTGTAAACGAATGTTGTTTTGTAATCGTTTGCAGACGTTTGTACCGCTTTTTATTATGTTTGTATCCCTACAGATAAAAATATATCAAACCTAGGTCGCAGAAGCCCCCCCTCGTTGTCCGCCATCTTGACGTGGTGAGGGGTCTCACCCTTCGCAAGGTTTTGCGAAGGATGCTAAGAGCGGACAGTGCCACTGATAATGTCAATTTTGGGATATTTCAATTCTGCATACGGGTGCTGTTTTGTAATTGCCTGCAGACGTTTGTACCGCTTTCCATTTTGTTCGTATCTATACAGGTGTAATTATACAGAATTATTAAAATTGATGTTACAGCTAATGTCATTTTATGAGAAATTTTAATTCTGTAAACGCTGTTTTGTTACCGTCTGCAGACGTTTGTATTGCTTTCCGTTTTGTTTGTACCCTTACAGGTGTAAATATACCGAATGTTCAAAATTGATATTAGAACTAATAATGTCATTTTTGGGATATTTCAATTTTGTATACGGGTGCTGTTTTGTAATTGCCTGCAGACGTTTGTACTGCTTTCCGTTTTGTTTGTACCCCTACAGGAGTAAATACACCGAGTTTTAAAAATTGATGTTACAGCTAATAGTGTTGTTACGTCCTGTGGACTGCACGATTCTTTTCTCCTCCCCGATTTACGCAGATTCGCGTTCCGCGAACATATTAATTATAAGACCGAAATTAGTTATAAGAATTAAACGGAGAAAGACAGTGATTGTGAAACAACTCGATCGGTGAGATTACGAAACCTACACTTTGATCAATAAGTCATAGGTAATGTTGAAATATCACGATCGACACACGCTATCAGTAGACCAAAGATCGGAATTAGGAAAGAACTCTTCATACAAGGAAGCAATACGTTGCGCAAAGGGGATTAAACACCGAACGTATGACTATGAGTCACAAGAAAAGAAGACGCCCTTTGCCCTATAGGAAAGGCAGACGAATAGTATAAAAGCAGCGAATCTTCCAAGAACGCTCTATTAATTCCGCCTACGTCGTGGCAGTTACACACTTCTGGATCCTCGCATTAAACATATATTGTGACCGTCGGAGCTCAACAACCAGCTACCAGTCAACCTACACCTTCGCCCACACCACTCGAAGGAACCAGCGATCCTGAGGATCAACGTATAGCCGCCAACCCGCTCACCAAATAATATACAGCCAACAGTGAGTACTTTCATTCTTCTACGATCACGGAAGTGAATAAATCCCCGGAATCGCGACTAAACTTAATAAGTAGTGGAAATCGCTGCCCGTCGAGCATTGAAACGCGCTCTCCGATTGAAACGGGACGATCAAAAGCCAACGCGAATCCTCAACCGCCTCATAGCACATCAACGTTACACACACACTCATATATAATTGTTTATACATGTCCACAAATTCAAATGTCTAATTCTCCGAATATTATTAAGATTTTATTATTTTTTTTTTGAATAAATGATAATTATTTACATTACGCGAATTTAAAGTCTTATTTAAACCCCTGCGTTCCTTCATATATCCCCCGAGATCGCACAAGGTCCTATCCCGCGTAAAAGGGATTTAATTCCCTTACCGAAAAGGACCGACGAACGAACCCCTGAAATAAGCCAGGTAAAAGCGACTATCCAGTCGTTGACCTGCAAAAGGGCCAGACAGTCCGTTCGACCCGAAATCACTCCGATTTTCGGGAAAACGCTGTTACGACCTTCGAGCGGCCTTTCCTTCGTGCAGGCCAGGACGTAACAGTGTCATTTTTTAAGATATTTTAATTCTGTAAACGGGTGCTGTTTTGTTACCGTCTGCAGACGTTTTTTTGTATTGCTTTCCGTTTTGTTTGTACCTTTACAGGTGTAAATATACCGAATGTTCAAAATTGATATTAGAGCTAATAATGTCATTTTTGGGATATTTCAATTTTGTATACGGGTGCTGTTTTGTAATTGCCTGCAGACGTTTGTACTGCTTTCCGTTTCGTTTGTACCCCTACAGGTGTAAATACACCGAATTTTAAAAATTGATGTTACAGATAATAGTGTCATTTTATGAAAAATTTTAATTCTGTAAACGCTGTTTTGTTACCGTCTGCAGACGTTTGTATTGCTTTCCGTTTTGTTTATACCCCTACAGGTGTAAATACACCGAGTTTTAAAAATTGATGTTACAGCTAATAGTGTCATTTTTTAAGATATTTTAATTCTGTAAACGGGTGCTGTTTTGTTACCGTCTGCAGACGTTTGTATTGCTTTACGTCTTGTTTGTACCCCTACAGGTGTAAATACACCGAGTTTTAAAAATTGATGTTACAGCTAATAGTGTCATTTTTTAAGAAATTTTAATTCTGTAAACAAGTGCTGTTTTATTATCGTCTGCAGACGTTTGTATTGTTTTCCGTTTTGTTTGTACCTTTACAGGTATAAATATACCGAATGTTCAAAATTGATATTAGAGATAATAATGTCATTTTTGGGATATTTCAATTTTGTATACGGGTGCTGTTTTGTAATTGCCTGCAGACGTTTGTACCGCTATCAGTTTTGTTTGTATCTTTATAGGTGTAAATATACCGAATTTTGTTAATTGATGTTACAGCTAATAGTGTCATTTTTTAAGAAATTTTAATTCTGTAAACAAGTTTTGTTATCGTCAGTAGTAATACTATGCCGGTTCTAACCCATGGGGCTCCGAGGGGGGTGCGGGGCGCGGGGGTTCTCCGCGGCGAGGGGTATGACGTCACGCGGGGCGGGGGTATCTCGGGGGCGCGGGGGCTGACGTCACGCGGGTGGAGGGGGATGTTTCGACAAAGGAGGGGGGGGGTCTAAGCATGCTCGGCAACTGATTATCTTTGTGATTTATGGCTACCCGAAGCCATAAAACTGTTTTTCATTTTATGGACATTTTATCATTAGGAAAGGAATGAAGATTTTAGGGCCGACGCTGCGACGAACATGTCAAACGTTATTTATAGGGGTGCAAATGTAAAAGCGTTGACGTTCGGCAGCTTTGTACCCTCGCGGAAAATCGGTCGTAAACGAGAGCGAAACATTTTTCTAAATATCTTTTAAGGAAGAATTGCGATAATTTTGAGAGGGGTGGGGTTGAAGCTTATGGAGAGAGAGTCTGTCTCCACATCAAAAAGTCTCGAACAGTCGCCGAGCGAAGTGAGTGTAAAAAATAGTGAAAAAAATGACTGGAGGTTTTCTGCGCCGTACGCTCCCCGAAATAGTAAGTTGTACAATTTATTTAAAACTATTGTACAGAATATTGCAATATGTTTAGATATATATTAAATATTCATATTTTTCAGATGATCTATAACATTGTGCAAAATTTACGGTCGCAACATGTGGTGGAGCAAGGTTTAACTGAACGAGAGTGGGTGAGAATGCTGAGGTGGGAACATCGACAAATGTTTGCAGAAATGTGGTGCGAAACTGCAGAGGCGCGGGAAATGGATGCCAATAACAGTTGGCTATGGGAGAACATGTATGCTCTTCGGGAACTGTTTGGCCTAGAGCCATATCCACCAGAACCTGTGGTGGAAAATTGGAACTAGTAAGTATTTCTTTTTAATTATAAATTATTAAAATAATTAATAAAAATTTTCTGTTATGCAGGAGTCCCCGCCCAGCCGTCGCCTCCGCTTCTCACAGCACCTAGCATTCAGCTGCTTCACCGCCTCGCATCCACAATCGTCGGCTTTACCATAGCCACCTCCATCACCGACAATTTTTATATATTATGATATTCATTTATATTTTCATCTTTATATTTTCATCTTTATATTCTTATCTTTATATTCATTTATATATATTTTTTAAAATTTTATATCCATTTTATATTCACATTTATATATTCACATTTATATACATTTATATCCATTTATATTCTTTTAAACACACACACACACACACACACACACACACACACACACACACACAAATGTATAATACACATTTATTCATAATTAAAAATAATTAATATTAAATTAATATATTCATTTTAAAAATTCCTCTTCTTTTCCTTCACTGCGTCATCTCTCGCATGCGCCTCTCGCTATCTCTGTCTCTCGCGTTCACCTCGCGCTCTCTCTTTCTCTCCTAAGCGCTATCTCTAGCAGTCCCTAACCTCGCGTCATCTCTCTCTCTCTCTCTCTCTCTCTCTCTCTCCTCGCCGCAACATCTCTCTCCTTCACGTTCGCCTCACACCCTCTCTTTCTCTCGCGTTCACCTCGCGCTCTCTCTTTCTCTCCTAAGCGCTACCTCTCTCGCAGTCCCTAGCCTCTCGGTCCCTAGCCTCGCGATCCCTAGCCTCTCAGTCCCTAGTCTCGCGATCCCTAGCCTCTCAGTCTCTAGCGTCACGTTCCCCCTTCCCCGCATGACGTCATCCCCCACAAAGACCGTGCAACGAGCTACGTATGAGAGCTGGGACTGGTTATGGGTGGGAGAAAGATGGAGAATGGAAATGCATGCAAAGAAATTACATCATAATTTAGACTTAAAAACTCTTTATTCTTCTTTTAAATATTTTTTTCTTACATATTATGGACTAAAAACTAAAGCTGCCAGCTCGCAATCGATGAGCTGATGCTTGTTGAAGGCGTCGCTAGCGCGTATTACATTTGATACTTCTTTAGGATTCGTTACATTGGACGCGATATTTGAAAATTGCGTAAACTTGATATCGACTGTATTGGTAATTTTAACCAATCGGTCAAAAGTTACATCAATGCAAGGATCGAGATCGAACATACGGTGTAACGTCGATTCGATCATCATCATGCATACATTTGAAGATTCAAGACTTATTAACTTGGCATCGTTAATCGTACGAACTCGCACTGTTACCGGTCCAACGCTTATAAAACTGTAGGCATCTTTAAAATCGTTTCGAAGCAGATTCTGAATATTGTGACGTTGCTCGTAGAGTCCTTTCCACGCTTCGAGAGATAGTATCAGTTCCTTTCCTCGATGATCTCCTATGGCGATTTCCACGTAACTCGGTGGATCCACTTTGATACCAATTTCGAGGAATTTAAATTCCGTAGCTGTCAATGCGTATCGTCTGCCTAGTATACGAACCGCACGACGCTCCAATGAAATGCTGTAAAAATGAAATTAGTTTGAAAATAATACAATTTGTAAAAAAAAAAAATATAAAGATAGAAAGAAGTTAAACTTACTCGTCACATTTATTCTCAAACGATGGAGTGTCATCACGACTCGGGACGTAATTATTCACAGGTCTGCCGGAGCCACTGCTTCTTTTAGCGTAGTACATATTTCCAGATTTTAAAAGTGAACCACCAGTATGAACGGTTAACGCTACACTGATCGTATAAAATTAAGAATATACGTGACGCTTATTTTTAAAAGTAGTGGGGTAAATGTGGTGGGAGATTCTAGAATACTATTGGCGCTATGAAATTTAGGAGAAGGGGAAACGGCACTCGGATAAAAAGAATTCTTAGAAACGATTTGTGAGGAAAGGATTGGGGAAGGGGAATAAGAGATAAAACACATTAATGTTTAAATATTTTATTTTTCCAAATCTTGCAATTCTTTCTGGCGTTGCGACCACCAGTTAAATATTTTGAATACATTTTGTAATGCGCAATTCTTAACATGTTTTCCACATCGCATAGTGTTTTTAACATCTAGATTATTTAGAGACTCGATATCGTCGTAATCAGCATCCAAGGTCTCAATAATGAAACCGTTTCCCGCATCATCCAATATATCGGCTAACCATTCTCGCTTCTCAAGTCCTTTTACATATACGAGAATGGATTCTTCTTCTTCTTCATGTGGTCCACCAATGATAGCTGTTGTAATCAAACGCTGAGCCATGCTGTATGGAACGTTTCCATCTTCCCATTGCAATCCATGATGATTTCGAGTCAACCATGAGGCTTGGTGTCTCTCCGATTTTATGAGTACACTCCATGGTACAGGACATGCGAAAAAATAATGTGACAAAATAAATCCTCTTCTCAGGATTGCCGCTTCCTTTACAATGAATTGTTTATTGAGGATAAACCCCTGTAGATCCACAAACGTTGGTACGGACATGACGAGATCTCTCTCTCTCTCTTCGATGTATCAGTTAAAAAGAAGAATGGCAACTATCTCATAACACTTTGATTTATATTCTGCTATGCTTCCCCCTCTCTTTAAATTGTTGGTGTGTTTAGGTGATTTTGCGCACAACGTTGGTCAACGGGTTGTACTGGATCACGCGATCATGTATGATGAGACAGTACGCAGTGGTATTCATCGGCACATTCTCCTTACACTCGAATTCCAATCTCACATCCACGGTTGCGCTCTTGACCGATTCGTTTTGTCGAGAACAATCGATGATCACGAACGGACCGTTACGTAGAAACATTGAGACGGTGAGACTCGGCTCGAGATACTCGTATCCATAATAGTTCTTGCAGAAACGCGCATACGTATCGTACAGAATCGACCATCTGTTTTTATCGAAATCCAGATTCATATCGTCGTACGGATAACATTCCGAGTTCAGATAGAGTTTCACATTGGTCATCTTGCAATCGTCGAATCGACTCATATCCTCAGATATGATGTTTTTCCGACCTGTCTGCAGAGCGAAGATAACATATCGTGGCTTCTCCAGCTGAGTCGCTGTCTTAATGGCCCATGAATGCTTGGTTGTACGCTGCAATAGCGGATACTCATACAGATCCCACGAGCGAAAACCCATGCTGAGGTAATGTCCGCTTTCCAGAGCGCGCAGCATCGACAGCTTCTTAATCTCGCTCAACAACACATGCGGCATTCGCCATTGTATCTTGAATATGTTGATCACAGGCTCCAGCGTCGAATCTCCAATCAGACAATTGTTGTCGTTGCGCGATCGTATTAAGATTAACTCATGACGAGCGTTCATCACCACTCGTCTGTAATCCTCGCAAAATCCCAATAACATGTAGAGCGGTACGCAAAAATTGAAGTTTCCATTCGCAGTAGTCGGATCAGTCCAGCCGGCGTTTCTCATAATCACGCTTCTATCGGATGATATCGTTACATAGTTTTTGAGCAAACTTGTTATTCCCACGTTTCTATTGCGATCAATCTCCACGCCATCGAGTTCGTATCGAATCTCATCGAACATGAATGCGACACAATTATTTCCCAGTATCACAGCAGATCCTTCGGCTGGTTTATTTATCTTTAGTTCTCCCTCGATGTATAGGAAACTTTCATACGGCAACGTATACAGATCCTGTTGTTGTATGGGTATTCTTATCTCATCACTGTGTCCGAATGTTGTGTTAGCGAACGGGTTGTACGTGTGAGTCTCGATCTTGACGATGCGATCGTCGAAGATTGGCTCGTCTCCAATGTTGAGGATGTCGGTCATTGTTCAGATGTTTCGCACCGCGAATCCCAAAGATTGTAAAAACGCAACGTTTGATGCGTTCAGTTTCTTTTTCTTACTGCAACCGGATGATTGGATATTAGTGAATGTCGACGTTGTTGTTGTTGTCGCTGGCTCCGTAAAGATTGTGTTATCTCTCGTATCTTTCGATCCGTTCAACACGAGCATCTCATACGCCACACACGTACGTTATCGCTGTCGTCGTCGTACGTGCAATCTAATGGTGATCTCTTCTCCTCGAAAATCGAGCAATCGTCTGTCCTGGTCGACAACGCGTAACGTTAAATCCGTAATGCTCCGCACGATGATCGGCAAGTAAATGATGTGCGCAGGTGTTTCCGATATCTTATATCCTGGTGGTACCCTCGGTGAAAATTCATGTATCGTATGAACGAGTTTGCCGTTGCTGTACGCGCCCGCGGTCACATTACATTCTACGCGGATAATGTTCACGTTGATAATATTAATCGGCATGTCCGACTTATACCATTTTCGCGGCTGCAGTATACGGTTCGAGAATCCCAGCAGCGATCCAATGTTGTTAGGCTTGCTAAAATTCATTCTGTAGGCGCATTTGATCTCGCTCCTCATCGTATTATAATTAGCGCGGAGCACTATTGGATATTCTCCATCTTCAAAGTCACCGTCGTCATTCGTCCGAATATGCGTGGTGTCAGCGTGTTTTTTATCATCGTCATGAACAGCGTGTCGCGGACGTTTTCGTAAAATTGCATGTTTCAAAAACTCATGTATCGCTTGCAGCTCGTACGATCCCTCGGGAATCGTAATTTCCGCGTCATCTTTGCCAAAGTAAAATTTATTATTCGAGGAATTCACGTTCGATATCGTGTGATAAGTCTCAAAATCCGCTAGACCTAGCTCGTATTCATCGTCGCTCAAATCTACGGCGGGAAAGTAGTTTGCCGCGAGAACACTACTCTTCCCGGTCAGTGTGAATGTCATAGACATATCGGCAAAACTGTTTAACGAATACTGAGTTAAATAGCGCGATGTCAGTCTTTAAATTCACATGCATCGACCGCTCGGAGAAACTGTAAGCACAATTGTCCACAGATGCTTTGATTGTAAGTTTGAACAGGTGCGTAATTGTATTGTATCTTTGTCACATTTAAATATCGCACCAATTCATTCGGCGGTCGAAGATTGCCGAAACTGTCAAAATATATAGCGCGATTCCCCCTCTTTGCATACGCTACCCAATGAGTACCCGATCCTTTAGCGTTATCCAAATTTACGATGCCGCTCTCGTTTCGATATATACCACCGATCGGTAATGAATCACGCATGAAAACACCTCTAAAATACGGAATGTGCATACGTTTTGCCAGTTGTAGCAATTGTATGTTGGTAGTTACGCCCTGTGGCATTTTTAGCGTCTCTTTGACGTTTTTTTTTCCCCTTTTTTCTCGTTGAAACTCCTCGTCCGCGTTTGTATGGAGCGAGATACAATCCGTGACCTTCCATGGCGCGATTGTGACGTAGCATCTCTTGCAACTGACGTTGTGCGGCTTTTCCGTCGTTCACCATCTTTGCTACACCAGCCGCTCCACCGACCAGAGATCCGAGCGCGCCCAACATTGGTAGAATCGGCAATACACCCCCACGTTTCGCTACCGGAAGTATTCGCTTCTTCGCCATCTTTTTCTTCGTCTTCGTCTTTGTCGTCTTCAGGCCCATACCGAACTTCGTCTTGGCTTTCATCGCTGCCCAGACAGCTGTGGCGGCGGCTCTCTCACCGAGAGTCGAATCTCTCGCAACGATGCGAGTTTGCGCTTCCTTGGCGAGTATCCTATCTGCCGCGTGTCTCTCGATGAGATCGTTGCTTCGAGAGTACGCTATATCGTGTTCACGGCACGCTGCGTCCAATGGGTTGATACCTCGATCGCCTCTGGCTAATCGCTTTTGTAGTCGCGTGCCCGGACCGCAAAACTGATAGCCGGGGATATGGAATTCGATCGGAAGTGCGTTTATCGCGAGATTTAATAGGCCTCTACCTATTTTCGTTGACATTCGCTGCAATCCTTTATCATCGGCGCTGGACCGTCGATGTGCGTCTGCTGCCACGGTCGATTGTAATGTTCGAAACAGCGGCGATAAGTTTGAACCTCCAAATCCGCCTTTATATGTTCCGGAAGCTTGTCCCACACGCAGTGGACGTAATTGCCACACATTCGCAATAAAACTGTTTTCGACACAAATTGTAGCTGTTCGGCGCTCAAATTACAAATATCGTAAGGACTTGATAGCAAGACAAACATTTTTTCGTTACTGAGCGATTCGTGGTTCCGCGCAGCTATAAATAGGCAAACGTTCGATTCAATCGGGGAGTGGGAAAATGAGATTCGTGCGACAACCTTTCGCGATACGCGTGACGAATTACGACGCCAGATTACGATCGATGGGGGACAACGCGGAGATGCGTAGACACGGTACGATACTGCCGACTACTATACGCGCGATCGTTTGCGGCCCCTCGAATTGCGGTAAAACTAACGTGTTGATTAGTTTGATAGAAAGCCCGCACGGCGTCCGCTTTGAAAACGTGTACGTGTACTCAAAGTCACTGCAACAGCCAAAATATCAGTATCTGGAGAATTTGTTGACGTCGATCGATGAAATCGGCTATTTTACATTCTCCAATAACAGTGACGTCATTCCACCGAGCGAAGCATGTCCAAACTCGATTTTCGTTTTCGATGACGTGGCGTGTGACAAACAAAATACGATAAGAGAATACTTTTCAATGGGACGCCACTCGAACGTCGACTGCTTCTATCTCTGTCAGACATACGCAAGAATACCGAAACATCTTATACGCGACAACGCAAACCTGCTAATCTTGTTTAAACAGGACGGTACCAACTTGAAACATGTGTACAATGATCACGTGAATACTGACATGTCATACGAGGATTTCAGTGAATTATGTCTTACTTGTTGGCAGCAAAAGTATGGATTTCTAGTGATAGATAAGGATAGCTCGCTTACGAACGGCCGATACAGAAACGGATTTAACGTGTTCGCGATACCGCAAAACAATTAGTCGTTGTCGATGTTCTGTCGAGAGAGGTGAAACACGAGCGTTCGACACTCTACCGACATGGCTGAGAACGATAATATTCGCGAACGTGAAAAGATAGCGAAGGAGATTGCGAAAACGAGTGAAGCAATCCGCAAGAAACATCGCGCTTTGAAGACCGGTAAGATCGATGACGATATCGCGGTCAAGACCCATTTTAGACCTATTATTGAGCCGCTACAAAAGATTGTCGACAACTCGATCGCGGTGAAAAACGAGCCGGAAAGTACCGCAAAGATTAAAATCTTACCCATCAAGCGGTACAAGGAGGAGGAGGAGGAAGAGGAGGAAGAGGAGAAGGATGATGCGACACCGAAAAAGAGGAAACGGTCAAACCCGAATCGCTCATCGACACCGCGTACATCGAATGCTTTATTGGATGAACCGATGATAAGCTCTACACCGTTCGCGACAACGAGAATCATACAACCTATGATACCCGAAACACTCGCAAACGAAAATGTTTTCGAAACCTCGGGTAGCACGCTCGAAACATCGTTTGTTCGAAACACATTACAAACGCTGGAAGGTCAAGAAATGTTGCGAAAGCACTTGGGACCACTGGGACAAGAGTACATGAGCACTCTCCTCGGTGGCGACAAAGAAAGGAAAATCGATCACGTGTACGGTGTCTATTTCGACAAGGATGAAATTCGTCTCGGTAATAAACGATTCGACATTGACAAATATGACTCTATAATTATAGATGAAGTGAGGTACATTGGTACACCAGGATTATACGAATTGATCTTCAAGAGAATTCCCGATGATGACATTTACACGGAGGATGATATGCGTAAATACAAGAGTATATTATTGGCAACGAACGCGCATAAACGCAATTATGACACACAAGGCCAATTACGAAGCAACAGGGGATTCAAGTACAAACATATAATCGCACCATTGATATCGATTGAAAAGAAAAAATCTGGAAAGGGAGTATTCATGCCTCACGCGATGGCGCTAACCGACAATAAGATCGATTACATACACTGGGATGACCCCAACGAGCTAGTGGATCGGGTACGATTGCTGGACGCTTCGCGCCGAGCTGGCCACAACGCTCACGACAATGAGATCCTGTCGATCATCGAGGAACTTCGCGAAGCAGGCATTATTATAAATTGAATGGTGTCTCGACAAATCTAATCAGTCGATCAGCGTCACTCATCGGTGGAAAAAAATGCCTATCAACAAATTTGGATTATTCGAACCAAGAAATGATGCAACCGGCAGAAGCGGTTCTTGGGATAGATTGGTGAAAAGTTATGTGCACGAAAACGCTCTGTGTCGCGTCGTTACGGACTATGACGCAAGGTCGAGGAAGATTCGTCGTGTAGCGCAACCTGAGGCTGACACCGATGCCGTCAACAAACTGTATGTGGAATCCTGCGTTAAAAGATTGATGAATCAACAGAAAGAATCAGATGAGAAGCTGACTTCGTTCGAGAAGGATGTGCGGGCAATACAGATTGTGATAAACGAACTTCAACGCGCGGCTAACGCTAACTCAGAAACGGCTATCAACCTGAATGAGCAGCAGTGAACGGGTTAGGAGCGGCTATCGAGCGGTTATCGAACATCTACGAAGGGTTATCGAACGGCTACGAACAATTATCGAACAGCTACGAAGGATTATCGAACTACTATCTAACTACAATGAGTGGTAGTGAACGGCCTAGCAACAGCTGCGAACGAGGCTATGAACGGCCTAGCAACAGCGAACGAGGCTACCAACAACTCAAGCAGGGCTGCGAACGAGGCTACGAACAAGTCTTTAAAGGCTACATGCAAGGCTACAAACAACTCAAGCAGGGCTGCGAACGGGTCAGTAACGGCTGTGAACGGGTCAGGAAAGGCTACGAACGGGTTAGAAACGACTGTGAACAAGGCAGCGAACGAATCAAGAACGATTTTCGAATGGGTCAAGAACGGAAGTAAACAACACAAGAACGGCTCAAGAACGGCTCAAGAACGGGTCAGGAACGGCTCAAGAACGGGTCAGGAACGGCTACGAACGGGTCAAGAACGGCTACGAACGGGTCAGGAACGGCTACGAACGGGTCAGGAACGGCTACGAACGGGTCAGGAACGGCTCAAGAACGGGTTAGGAACGGCTACGAACGGCTCAAGAACGGGTCAGGAACGGCTACGAACGGCTATTGAAGAACGACAAACGAAAATGAATCATAAAACGAGCGACAAACGGCGATCGAGAAAAACCGACGAAGCGATGAAACAACATAGTTTAGAGAAACGGCAGTTGGTGAACGAACTGCACGCGCCGGCAAGGAAAAATTTTCCCCGAAGACACGTCATAG
The DNA here is from genome assembly GCF_030444845.1 of Prenolepis imparis. Taxonomy (NCBI): domain Eukaryota; kingdom Metazoa; phylum Arthropoda; class Insecta; order Hymenoptera; family Formicidae; genus Prenolepis; species Prenolepis imparis. Next base: position 91,594 of record NW_028141235.1, on the reverse strand, counting down.
TGCGGGGATACGATGACCTGTGGCAAGCTGACATCGTCGAGATGCGTCCGTACTCTCGTTTCAACAGAGGTTACCACTACATACTCACCGTCATCGATGTGTTGAGCAAGTACGCATGGGCCATACCACTCAAGAGTAAAGGTGGAAGCGAGACGGCTGACGCTATCGCCGAGATAATTCGAGATAGCAAGAGATGCCCGAGAAACATGCAAACCGATATGGGGAAAGAATTTTAGAACGCCGACGTGCAACGGCTTATACGGAAACATAACATCAATCACTATTCTACATATTCGGTATTGAAGGCATCGGTTGTGGAGCGATTCAATCGCACGCTGAAGAACGAATGTGGAAGATGTTTACGCTGAACGGAACTTACAAGTGGATCGACGCGTTGGCGGAACTCATATCGGATTACAACGCGCGCAAGCATCGAACGATCGGCATGCGACCCGTCGACGTCACCCCCGCGATCGCTGATAAACTTTTAAAAACGGTATATAGTAACATAAAGATTGCCGCTCCGGCAAAGTTCAAAGTAGGTGACCCGGTACGCGTTAGCAAGTACAAGAAACTTTTTGAGAAGGGTTACACACCAAATTGGACAACCGAAGTGTTTAAAATTGTTAAAGCGCAGCATACTAATCCCGTAACCTATCTACTCGAGGACTATCGCAAAACATCTGTCGCTGGAGCATTTTACGAGCACGAGTTGCATAGCGCGAATTATCCGGACGTATATCTCGTAGAGAAAGTACTGCGCAGGAGGGGTGACGAGGTTTACGTAAAATGGCTGGGATTTGACAATTCGCACAACTCTTGGATACATAAGGACAATGCAATTTAATTCATACAAATTGTATTTATTAATTACTCAAAAATTAAAAAATATATAATGTGTACAACAAATAAAAGTATTTGAAATATTACAATATACATGAAATATGTGAAATACAAAATCTTTATTAATACATCCTTTCCGTTCCAATATATGAAATACATACACATATGTTACATAACATATCGCACATACATTATATTACATTATATTTTATAAGGGTATCTGATAATGTCCCCATGGTAATGTGTCGGTCGAATCAGGTATGATATACCGCTTATCGTCGTACGGACTTAGAGCAATTTTTGTCTCGCAGATGGTGTATACTTCATGCAATTTCGACCTAATACATGACTGACTACGTGTCATTTCAATCTCGTCGTTCAGGCACCGCGTATAATCGTCGAATGTTATCGTTCTCGCGACAACGTTACTTTTGACACCTTTAACCTTTTTTGTATCTTTCTTACCATCTACTCGCAAAGCGTACATTTTTGCTCTAAGTCCTACAAATTCAGTCATTATCGCGCCATTATTTTCATCCTTCATTAGACCTGGCACCTTTTTATTCACAAGCGGTATACTGTACGCGTTGTCAATTGGATAATCGCTCGTATCGAATCTAGCGATATCGCGTTTCATATTTTCATACACGTCTTCGCATTTAATATGATATATTAAACTATCTGTATCGGTGTACATTACCCGACATCTGTCACGATAGAGCGGTGACATGTACTCGTGATGAAATTCGTACAGACACACTTTCGATATGTCGAGTATACACATACCAACATAGATTGGTTTGTTAAATTTTACTTCTAGTTTACGTAATTCTACGGCAATTAAATTTTCTGAAAAGACGCTCCTGCTATGGAAATTTGGTTTCGCTATCATCGCCTCTGCTCCGTATCGTCCGTCCCACTTTGTCAATAGTTTTACATCTACATGATTACGCACATTTTCCATCGTTTTGCCAAATACCGCGTTGTTCATCAATTTGTACAAATTTTTCTCAAAATCATTTTTCGCTTGTGTTCTAAATTTTGTATTTAGTTCAATGTAATCGCGGAGCCATGCGGATTGAGTGAATTGTAATACGCGATGTATTTTTGTAACGCGAAGGCCGTGACGCGTGCACTGCTGCAGGTTGCTGTAGTGTATGACGTAACGCTTCTTATCATATAGCGTTGCGAGAAGCTTATCTTCCCGCTTGCCGGGCGGTTTGTCACGTGTCGGGCAAAACGGTAGGTCAGTGTGCGTGTCGTGAAGATGTTGTGGATACTCTAAATCTACTTCGAGGATATAGCCTGTAGGTGAATCGAGCGCTATTGACGAGATGTCAAAGTTAGATACATCGTCGACCCATCGAAAATCGGCATAAGGCAGTGGTTGACACATTGCCCATCCATACAAATTATTTACATCTAAATACATTAAATATGATGATGGTTTCGATGGATCATACGACTGCATGTACTTGTTATTAGCATGCGCGTATCTTCCTGAACATTGACTTAGACCGCCGCGTATACCTCGTTCAATAAACATAACCATATCGATATCGGTAAGCAGTTCGAAATTTACGCGTGTATGTTTTAACATGGCGTCCCATGTATACCCAGGAAGAGTATAATAATACGTAGGGTCGAGTCCGTAACTCGCGATGCAAGTGTCGCGAAAGTTTTCAAATATATCTGCCAACAACAAGACATCAGTTTTTAAGTACAGATCGCTGTATTCACCCAAGGTTTGAATGGAGAACTGCTGCCACACGTTGACGGCGTGTGCGTAGTCGCTCTCGGATACAGTGTCACTGGTTAAAGAACTGTAAAACGATTCGCGTGGTGGTAAACGCGTGTCCTGCAGCCTGTCCACGCAGTCAATGTACTCGTACGGAAAGACACCTTTTCGCGTTAATAATTCAAAATTGTTAGCGGATAATGCGGAAAAATTGGAACGCAAAATTTTTAACTTATCCTTATTCAAAAAAGATGCCAATTTGTCAAGACTAGCATTGAGAAATTTGTGTGAATCGATGAATCGTAATTTCATGCAAGCTTTCCGATCTTTATCGTCGTCGGTACTATTGACAGTCTTCGTAAATGAAATGTATTTTTCTTTTGTTATTGGAAGCACATCTACGCGTCCTTCATACGCGGTAGCTATTTCTTTTATGATAAAATGTGCATCATAGCCGGATAGATTATGGAAAACTATAGGAATGACATAAGAGTCTTTGTAGTTTAGATTACAGTTTGAGTGCGCGGGACCCCTGTATCGCCCGGTCAGATGACAATGATCGCGTACGCGTGTATCATCCGGCGCAAACGGTTTTTCGCAAATGTGACATTGCGTGACGCTATGAAATTTTTCCCATTCATCTTGCGTTAATTTTGTCATGTGGACATTATCAGACAAAATACCCTTTACGCGATGCGCTAAATTTTTAAGTTCTTCGGCGAACCATGAAACGCAATCGATACTACGGCGAGAATTATACGCGGATAGTGAGTTGTCGTACGAACATTGCACGTAATACCCAACGCTAAATACCTCGTGATGTTGGGAGTATGACGCATGTTCCGGCGTCTTCTTCAGCACACACTCCAAGTCGGCGTACACCACGAAGGGAAGTCGCTCCTTTCTGTTGTAGTTGTCGAAGTCGAGCCACTTTATCGCTTGGTAATCGGATAGCGCAGTCGTTCATTTCTCGACAGTCCGCAATGTGAGCCTCCAATTTTTCGCTCAAATTAAAGAAGTGCAAGCATCTGTAAAAGAAAAAAAAATTACAATTTTATTTACAATTTTATTTACAATTATTATATAATTTGCAATAAATATACATACCGATCGCAGATATATTTCTTGTGGTCATGTTTGCTCAGTTGCGTGCTGACAAGCCGGGATAGATTTTTTATATACGCGAAATGTCCAACGTTGTCGTCCTCCTCCACATACAGCATATTTACATGTTTTTCTCTCTTCCGATCAGTGAGCTGTATCGGAAGAATAGATAATTCCTTCTTCCTCTCGATGCCGTAGACGTTGATTGAGATGTTATTTATATGTTCAAATTTTTTTATTTGGTTTAACGTCATCGGAAACTCAATGTTTTGTAAATTTAGCACTGTCGTATAGTGCGGATATGACGATGTTCTCTCACTATATTTTGCAACTGGATGCAGAGCGGCCACCACTGACCATGCGAAACATGCATTGTCCGTTGATCGCACGTTCACCACCGCTCTCTTTGTCACAATTTCTCGCGACAAGTTTAGATAACACCCCGCGCGCATTGAATTATACTTGTTGACGTTGACCGTAAGATCGAGGATTCGTGACAATGCCCATCCGCTATCACGTTCCTGAAACTCTTCGAGAGACGCCAATGTGGATTCGATGACATGCCGCTCATACCACTCGTGTAAATCAGACGTGCGAAAGAGTTCATAATTTCGCGTGTTAATGCTTTTGTTGGCGCGCTTATCACCTGTCACAAACTCACCGTTGAACACAGTATTTACTTTTGCACAGTTGTGTATTTTTATAACATCTTGCACTTGCTCGAGTACTACACTACTAGCGTCTTCCAAAAATTGTCGCGGTTCGATATAGTCTGCGTTAATCACCGCACCTGTCAGTATCCGATTTTCGAACGCGGTATCGATCTCTCGCCAAACGAGTCTTCCCGTGTTATTATCGCCACTGTAATTACCACCACTGGGTATAAACTGTCTCTGCAATCGAGTCTTTGCACCCTCGAGTCGCGCGATTCTAGCCACCAAAGATTGTCTATTTCCAATCGAGAGTCGCGGACGCTTGTTACGGCTGTTTTCTTCGAGCAAATTGATAAATTCCTCGCAGCGCAGCGCCCATTCAAAATATTCGCCCAAGGTGGTGACTTGGCGGGACCGCTCCAACAAGTCGCGTTCGTTCTGCTCGATGTTTTCCATTATTTCTTTTATTCACTATTATACCACTAACACTTCTAATACAAGAAAGTAACCACTAAACTTTTTTCACCGCTGCATCTATGCGCTTTCAAATCGTACTATGGTTTGATGCGCTCTCATCCTCCTTATATATATTTCACCTAATTCTATCTCCTTTTCTAACATTTGGCGTATCTCAAAAGATAGTTTCCCGAGATATCGGTTTTATGGATAGAGGAGTAAGGACACAAGCTGCCGAACGTTGGCGCCGATACGTTGCATTCTTCCTTAAAAAATATTAAGAAAAATGTTTCGCTATCTGTTTACGACCGATTTTCTGCTAGGGTACAAAGCAGCCGAACGTTGGCGCCGATACGTTGCATTATTCCTTAAAAATATTAAGAAAAAATGTTTCGCTCTCGTTTTTATGGGTGATTTTCCGCGAGGGTACAAGCTGCCGAACGTCAACGCAAATAGGTAGAGGCCTATTAAATCACGTTTAGACATATTCGTCGCAGCGTCGGCCCTAAAATCTTCATTCCTTTCCTAATGATAAAATGTCCATAAAATGAAAAACATAGTTTTAATGAACTCTAGAACGCTCCGTTGACAAGTTCGAGCAGCCGGACATCGGCGCTTCCATAATAAAATTATATTAACGAGGGTACAAAATTGTCAATCATCGGCGCTTGTCCTATACCTTTTTGGGGAAAATGTCTAAGAACCCTCATAAAAAAGTCGTAAAGATACCATCTACAAATATTGCACTCAGAAAACTCCCCCTCCTTTGTCGAAACATCCCCCTCCACCCGCGTGACGTCAGCCCCCGCGCCTACGAGATACCCCCGCCCCGCGTGACGTCATACCCCTCGCCACGGAGAACACCCGCGCCCCGCACCCCCCTCGGAGCCCCATGGGTTAGAACCGGCATAGTATTACTACTATCGTCTGCTGACGTTTGTATTGCTTTCCGTTTTGTTTGTACCCTTACAGGTGTAAATATACCGAATGTTCTATTTTGAGATTAGAGCTAACATTGTCATTCCTTGAGATATTTTAATTCTGTAAACAAATGTTGTTTTGTAATCGTCTGCAGACGTTTGTACCGCTATCCGTTTGTTTGTACCTTTATAGGTGTAAGTAGGTATACTATGCCAATTCTAACTCAGGTCCTCCGAGGGGAGTGCGGAGCGCGGGGGGTTCTCCGGGGCGAGGGGTATGACGTCACGCGGGGCGGGGGTATCTCGATGGTGCGGGGGCTGACGTCACGCGGGTGGAGGGGATGTTTCGACAAAGGAGGGGGAGTTTTCTGAGTGCAATATTTGTAGATGGATATCTTTACGACTTTTTTTTTTTTTTTTATGAGTCATCCTAGACATTTTCCCAAAAAGGTATAGAACAAGCGCCGACGATCGACAATTTTGTACCCTCACTAGTATAATTTTATTACGGAAGCGCCGATGTCCGGCTGCTCGAACTTGTCAACGGAGCGTTCTAGAATCCATAAAACTATGTTTTTCATTTTATGGACATTTTATCATTAGGAAAGAAATGAAGATTTTAGGGCCAACGCTACGACGAACATGTTGAAACGTGATTAGGTGCAAAAGGGTTGACGTTCGGCAGCTTTGTACCCTCGCGGAAAATCCTCCATAAACGAGAGCGAAACATTTTTTTCTTAATATTTTTAAGGAAGAATACAACGTATCGCCGCCAACGTTCGGCTGCTTTGTACCCTCGCAGAAAATCGGTCGTAAACAGATAGCGAAACATTTTTTCTTAATATTTTTTAAGGAAGAATGCAACGTATCGGCGCAAACGTTCGGCTGCTTGTGTCCTTACTCCTCTATCCATAAAACCAATATATCGGGAAACTATCTTTTGAGATACGCCAAATGTTAGAAAAGAAGATAGAATTAGGTGAAATATATAAGGAGGATGAGAGCGCGTCAAACCATAGTACGATTTGAAAGCGCATAGATGTAGCGGTGAAAAAAGTTTAGTGGCTACTTTCTTGTATTAGAAGTGTTAGTGGTATAATAGTGAATAAAAGAAATAATGGAAAACATCGAGCAGAACGAACGCGATCTGTTGGAGCGGTCCCGCCAAGTCACCACCTTGGGTGAATATTTTGCATGGGCGCTGCGCTGCGAGGAATTTATCAATTTGCTCGAAAAAAACAGCCGTAACAAGCGTCCGCGACTCTCGATTGGAAATAGACAATCTTTGGTGGCTAGAATCGCGCGACTCAAGGGTGCAAAAATTCGATTGCAGAAACAATTTATATCCAGTGGTGGTGAATACAGTGGCGACAATAACGCGGAAAGACTAGTTTGGCGAGAGATTGATACGGCGTTCGAGAGCTGCATCTTAACCGGTGCGGTAATAAACAATAATTACATCGAACCTCGTCAATTTCTCGAAGATGCCAAAGACATTGTGATCGAACACGTGCAGAAAGTTATGCAAAAACATATTAATATAAAAGTGAACACCGTGTTTAATGGCGAGTTTGTGTCCGGTGATAAACGCGCTAACAAAAGTGTCAATACAAAAAACTATGAACTCTTTCGCATGTCCGATTTACACGAGTGGTACGAGCGCCGCGTTATCGAGCCCACGCTAGCATCGCTAGAAGAGTTTCAAGAACGCGATAGTGGTTGGGGGTTGTCACAAATAATTAACTTGACTATAAATATAAACAAGTATAATTCAATGCGCGCAGGGTGTTATCTAAACTTGCCGCGACAAATTGTGACAAAGAGAGCGGTGGTGAACGTGCGATCAACGGACAATGCGTGTTTCGCGTGGTCAGTGGTGGCCGCTCTGTACCCCGCCGAAAGAAATGTGATACGGGAATCTTCATATCCGCATTATACGACGGTGCTGAATCTCTAAGACATTGAGTTTCCAGTGACCATAAATCAAATTAAAAAGTTTGAACTAGCAAATAATATCTCTATCAATGTATATAGTATTGAGAATGACATCGTCCCGATTCGTCTTTCGGAGCAAAAGAAAGACAAGCATGTCAACTTGCTGTATGTGCAAGACAGCAACAGCGTTGGACATTTCACGTGGATCAAGAATCTATCCCGCCTTGTGAACACGCAATTGAGCAAAAATGGTCACAAGAAATATATCTGCGATCGGTGTGTATATTTATTGCAAATTATATATTAAAATATAATTGTAAATAAAATTGTAATTTTTTTTTCTTTCATAGATGCTTGCACTATTTCGGATAGGAGAACAAGTTGCAGTCACATACAGTAGACTGCGGAAAGATAAACGACTGCGCTATCCGGTTACCAAGCGATAAAGACAAGTGGTTATCGTTTGACAACTACAACAGAAAGGAGCAACTTCCGTTTGTAGTGTACGCCGACTTGGAATGCGTTTTGGCAAAGACCGAAGAAGCGACAAATTATCAACATCAACATCACAAGGTATTCAGCATCGCTTATTATATGCATTGTTCGTACGACAACTCGTTATCCGCGTATAATTCTCGCCGTAGCGTTGATTGCGTTTCATGGTTCGCTGAAGAACTTAAAAATTTAGCGTTACGTATAAAGACTGTTTTAACGACAAATGTTCCCATGGTAAATTTAACATTAGACGAGTGGAAAAAATTTCACAGCGCAACGCATTGTCATATATGCGAAAAACCATTCGTACAAGACGATACACGCGTACGCGATCATTGCCATCTGACTGGACGATACAGAGGTCCCGCGCACTCAAATTGCAATCTAAATTATAAAGAAACTTTTTGTATTCCAATAGTTTTCCATAATCTATCCGGTTACGACACGCATTTCATTATCGAGGATATAGCTACAGCGTTCGAAGGGGAAATCGAATTACTTCCGATAACGAAGGAAAAATATATTTCATTTACAAAGACTGGTAAATTGACACAAGACAATTCGAAAAATCATATAAAATTACGGTTTATCGATTCATATAAATTTCTCGCTGCAAGTCTTGATAAATTAGCATCTTTTTTGAATAAAGAGAAACTAAAAATTTTACAATCGGAATTTCAAAATTTACCGACAGAAAATTTCAATCTATTAACACGGAAGGGTATCTTTCCATACGAATATATAGATTGTATCGACAAATTGCAAGATACATGTTTACCGCCGCGCGAATCATTTTACAGTTCTTTGACCGGTAGCACAATATCCGAGAGCGATTACGCGCACGCCGAGAACGTCTGGAACCGATTCTCCCTTAGAACGCTAGGCGAATATAGTGATCTATATTTAAAAATTGATGTCATGTTATTAGCAGATATTTTTGAAAACTTTCGCGACACTTGCATCGCGAGTTATGGACTCGACCCTGCATATTATTATATCTTATCCAAGCGCTCTTTGATTTCGCTGCGCGATTTCCCTTCCAAAAACAAGAATCGAATCACCGACCGATATTGCTCTTTTTCCATTTTTCTAAAATCCGTGGACACGCTCGCTCCCACACGCGGTCAAAACAAAACTACGAGTCCGATTCGGTTGAAATTTTGACAGTAGCCGTCTACGAGAATGTACTACACGATAGTAAATCTCTCTTGTGATACTGGCACCATCGGGCGGTGAGGCTAAGTACTTATCGGACCGCCCTCGTACTCTTCCCGGATATACATGGGATGCCATGTTAAAACATACAAATATAACATTCGAATTGCTTACCGATATCGATATGGTTATGTTTATCGAACGGGGAATACGCGGTAGTTTAAGTCAATGTTCTAATAGATACATCCATGCTAATAACAAGTACATGCAATCGTATGATCCGTCGAAACCATCATCATATTTAATGTATTTAGATGTAAATAATTTGTATGGATGGGCAATGTGCCAACCGTTGCCTTACGCCGATTTTCGATGGGTCGATGACATATCTAATTTTGATATATCATCTATCACGCTCGATTCGCCTATAGGCTATATCCTCGAAGTAGATTTAGAATATCCACAATGTCTTCACGACGCGCACACTGACCTACCGTTTTGCCCGACACGCGATAAACCACCCGGTAAGCGGGAAGATAAGCTGCTCGCGACATTATACGATAAAAAGCGTTACGTGATACACTACCGTAACCTGCAGCAATGTACGCATCACGGCCTTCAAGTTACAAAAATACATCGCATATTACAATTCACTCAATCCACATGGCTTCGCGGTTACATTGAACTTAATACGCAATTTAGAACGCAAGCAAAAAATGATTTCGAAAAAAATTTATACAAATTGATGAATAATGCGGTATTTGGCAAAACGATGGAAAATGTGCGTAATCATGTCGATGTAATATTATTGACAAAGTGGGACGGAGCAGAGGCGATGATTGCTAAACCAAATTTCCATAGCAGGAGCGTCTTTTCGGAAAATTTAATTGCTGTAGAATTACGTAAACTAGAAGTAAAATTTAACAAACCAATCTATGTTGGTATGTGTATACTCGACATATCGAAAGTATGTCTGTATGAATTTCACTACGAGTACATGTCACCGCTCTATCGTGACAGATGTCGGGTAATGTACACCGATACAGATAGTTTAATGTATCATATTAAATGCGAAGACGTGTATGAAAATATGAAACGCGATATCGCTAGATTCGATACGAGCGATTATCCAATAGACAACGCGTACGGTATACCGCTTGTGAATAAAAAGGTGCCAGGTCTAATGAAAGATGAAAATAACGGTACGATAATGACTGAATTTGTAGGATTTAGAGCAAAAATGTACGCTTTGCGAGTAGATGGTAAGAAAGATACAAAAAAGGTTAAAGGTGTCAAAAGTAACGTTGTCGCGAGAACGATAACATTCGACGATTATACGCGGTGCCTGAATGAAGAGATTGAAATGACAGTCAGTCATGTATTAGATCGAAATTGCATGAAGTATACACCATTCGCGAGACGAAAATTGCTCTAAGTCCGTACGACGATAAGCGGTATATCATACCTGATTCGACCGACACATTACCATGGGGACATTACCAGATACCCTTATAAAATATAATGTAATATAATGTATGTGTGATATAATGTTATGTAACATATGTATATGTATTTCATATAGTAACGGAAAGGATGTATTAATAAAAATCTTATATATTTTTATATGTTGTACATATTATATATTTTTTAATTTTTGAGTAATTAATAAATACAATTTGTATGAATTAAATTGTATTATCCTTATGTATCCAAGAGTTGTGCGAATTGTCAAATCCCAGCCATTTCACGTAAACTTCGTCACCCCTCCTGCGCAGTACTTTCTCCACGAGATATACGTCCGGATAATTCGCGCTATGCAACTCGTGCTCGTAAAACGCTCCAGCGACAGATGTTTTGCGATAGTCCTCGAGTAGATATGTTACGGGATTAGTACGCTGCACTTTAACAATTTTAAAAACCTCCGTCGTCCAATTTGGCGTGTAACCCTTCTCGAAAAGTTTCTTGTACTTGCTAACGCGTACCGGGTCACCTACTTTGAATTTCGCCGGAGCGGCAATCTTTATGTTACTATATACTGTTTTTAAAAGTTTATCAGCGATCGCGGGGGTGACGTCGGCGGGTCGCATGCTGATTGTTCGGTGCTTGCGCGCGTTATAATCCGATACGAGCCGCGGCAACGCGTCGATCCACTTGTAAGTTCCATTCAGCGTAAACATCTTCCACATGTCGTTCTTCAGCGTGCGATTGAATCGCTCGACGACCGATGCTTTCAATACCGAATATGTAGAATAGTGATTGATGTTATGTTTCCGTATAAGCCGTTGCACGTCGGCGTTATAAAATTTTTTCCCCATATCGGTTTGCATGTTTCTCGGGGATCTCTTGCTATCTCGAATTATCTCGGCGATAGCGTCAGCCGTCTCGCTTCCACCTTTACTCTTGAGTGGTATGGCCCACGCGTACTTGCTCAACACATCGATGATGGTGAGTATGTAGTGATAACCTTTGTTGAAACGAGAATACGGACGCATCTCGACGATGTCGGCTTGCCACAGACCATCGTATCCCCGCACTATGACGTGTCTTCGGGGAAAATTTTTTCTCGCCGGCGCGTGCAGTTCGGTCACCAACTGCCGTCTCTCCAAACTATGTTGTTTCATCGCTTCGTCGGTTTTTCTCGATCGCCGTTTGTCGCTGCTTGTTTTAACGCTCATTTCCGTTCTTGACCCGTTCTTGAGCCGTTCGTAGCCGTTTCTGACCCGTTCGTAGCCGTTCTTGACCCGTTCTTGAGCCGTTCTTGAGCCGTTCTTGAGCCGTTCTTGAGCCGTTCTTGCGCCGTTCTTGCGTTGTTTACTTCCGTTCTTGACCCATTCGAAAATCGTTCTTGATTCGTTCGCAGCCTTGTTCACAGTCGTTTCTAACCCGTTCGTAGCCTCTCCTGACCCGTTCGCAGCCGTTACTGACCCGTTCGCAGCCCTGCTTGAGTTGTTTGTATCCTTGTATGTAGTCTTTAATGACTTGTTCGTAGCCTCGTTCGCAACCCTGCTTGAGTTGTTCGTACCCTCGTTCGCAGCTGTTGCTAGGCCGTTCACTACCACTACCACTCATTATAGTTAGATAGCAGTTCGATAATCCTTCGTAGCCGTTCGTAGCCGTTCGATAATTGTTCGTAGCCGTTCGATAACCGTTCGATAGCCGCTCCTAACCCGTTCACTGCTGCTCATTCAAGTTGATAGCCGTTTCTGAGTTAGCGTTAGCCGCGCGTTGAAGTTCGTTTATCACAATCTGTATTGCCCGCACATCCTTAGTAGGGATACTATGCTGGTTCTAACCCGGGTCCTCCGAGGGGGGCGGGGGGGGGGTTCTCCGGGGCGAGGGGGTATGACGTCACGCGGGGCGGGGGCGCTTATCGCTGTGTGGGAGACGCTTATCGCGTATTGTTTTTCATAAACAAAACAGCGTATTGTATTACTTTGAATTATCTAACATGTTTTATTATAAACAAAACACCGCAAAGTGAGCGCCAACATTCGGCCACCCTCGCGATACCTCCCCCACCCCTCCCCCATAAGGCGACGCGCTTTGGCGGTACTTCCGCCCTCCCCCTCCCCCTGCCCATATGTGACGTTTCTTCCTCATTGTTTAGGAAGAATTCTTTTGCGATAATTTTGCCAACATTCGGCCGCCCTCGCGGTACCTGCCCCTCCCCTCCTCCATCTGAGGGATCTTGGGAGGTCGCGCTTATCGCAATGAACACGTCGGGACGTGTTTTTTTTCGCGGTAAAAGACCGTGTTGCATTACGCGCCAATATTCGGCAGCCTTTGCAGAACCTTTCCCCTCCCCTAAGCGGAATTCTTTCTCATTGTTTAGGGAGCGCCGATGTCCGGCCGCTTGAATTTTTATAAACAAAAATGAGCGCCGATGCCGCTCTGTGTCAAAAGGGATAACGCGATGAAGGGAGATCACCTTTCTGATATGTAATTAAACAATCCGTTAATCATGAAGAGAGGAAGAAATGATTAGACGAAATAAGGACTGCTGCCACTTCAAATCATAGTACGTAATTTGCAAGCGCACAGATACGTCGGTCGAAAAAAGAATAGCGGGTGCAAGTGCTCTATAGAACGTGATTTTAAAAAGTGTGGAAAAATGGAAAACATCGAGCAGACTGAACGCGACCTGTTGGAGCGGTCCCATCAAATCGCCACCTTGGGCGAGTATTTTGAATGGGCGCTGCGCTGCGAGGAATTTATCAAACTGCTCGAAGAAAACAGCCGTGTCAAGCGTCCGCGACTCTCCATTGGATATAGACAATCTTTGGTTGCTAGAATCGCGCGATTCGAGGGTGCAAAAACTCGATTGCAGAGACAGTTTATATCCAGTGGTGGTAATTACAGTGGCGACAATAACGCGGGAAGACTCGTTTGGCGAGAGATCGATACCGCGTTTGAAAATCGTATACTGACCGGTGCGGTGATTAACGCAGACTATATCGAACCGCGACAATTTTTGGAAGATGCTAGTAGTGTAGTACTCGAGCAAGTGCAAGACGTTATAAAAATACACAACTGTGTAAAAGTAAATACTGTGTTCAACGGTGAGTTTGTGACAGGTGATAAGCGCGCTAACAAAAGTATTAACACGAGAAATTATGAACTTTTTCGCACGTCCGATTTACGCGAGTGGTATGAGCGGCACGTCATCGAAACCACATTGACGTCTCTCGAAGAGTTTCAGGAACGTGATAGCGGATGGGCATTGTTACGAATCCTCGATCTTACGGTCAACGTCAACAAGTGCAATCCTATGCGCGCGGGATGCCATATTAAATTACCGCGAGAAATTATGACGAAGAGAGCGGTAATTAATGTGCTATCAATGGACAATGCGTGTTTCGCGTGGTCAGTGGTGGCCGCTCTGTACCCCGTTGAAAGACATATGGAACGGGAATCTTCATATCCGCACTATACGACGGTGTTAAATTTACAAAACATTGAGTTTCCGATGACGTTGAATCAAATAAAAAAGTTTGAACATATAAACAATATCTCAATCAACGTCTACGGTATCGAGAGGAAGAAGGAACTATCAATTCTTCCGATACGACTCGCCGATCGGAAAAAAGAAAAACATGTGAATTTGCTGTACGTGGAGGAGGAGGACGATAACGTTGGACATTTCGCGTATATCAAAAATCTGTCTCGCCTCGTAAGCTCGCAACTGAGCAAACATGACCACAAGAAATATATCTGCGATCGGTATGTATATTTATTGCAAATTATATAATTGTAAATAAAATTGTAAATAAAATTGTAAATAAAATTATAAATAAAATTGTAATTTCTTTCACAGATGCTTGCACTTCTTTAATTTGAGCGAAAAGTTGGAGGCTCACATTGTGGACTGTGGAGAAATGAATGACTGCGCTATCCGGTTACCAAGCGATAAAGATAAGTGGCTCGGGACACGTGTACCGCGAAGTACGGAACTTCGAAGATGATGCCGGGGGCTACTTGACAGGGGATCGGTGGTGATGGTATCGGTCCTGTTGGTAGCAGTAGTGTCGGTGGCGGTTCCGGCCTTGGCTCGATCCGTGGTGTCGGTGATGGCCGGCGTTTTGGTGGCGGCGGTGGTGGCTGGAGAAAGATTTCCCGCTTCCGCTGGTTCACAACATCCGACCGCTGGATGACGGTGCCTACCCGTGGTAGCCGCGAGGTTGTTGCGGCGGCGGGTGGAGCTGGCAGGTCGCCCGTCGGCGTCGGTGCATCCTTAGGTCTCACACTTCCGGTCTCGCGCAAAAACTCGTCGATGGCGTCGATGATATCGTGTTCCATTTTTAACGTGCTCTCTATTTGCTTGCTAGCTAGCAACTGTGTGATTTAGTTGTTCTCGTCCTCGTTGTCGGATTTGTTTGTCTCCTCGTTCTCGGTCGGCGGTTTATTATTGTTATCGTGAGCGGGTTTTAAGTCCTGCATGTGTACGTTGCGATACCATTTTCCTCGCGCACTCCTCAGATCCACGATGACAGGTGATCGGATGGCCTTGACTTCCAAGGGTCCCACGTATTTCGGGGCGAGTTTCGCATTGAATGCATTGGCTTTACTGGACAAGGGGTGGTGACGTTTCCAAACCTTGTCTCCTAGTTGCGGTCTCCACGGTCGTCGCCGTAGATCGTAATAATGCGCTTGGCGCTGAAACGCGCGGGCAAGATGTACCCGCACTAATTCGTACGCGTCTTGAAGTCGCGTTTCGATGACCTCGGGTGGGTCGATTACCGGTGGTCGTTGCTGGTCGTCGCATGGTCGGACAAGTTCGCGGCCGTGATTGAGGTAGGCCGGTGTGAACCTCGTCGCATCGTGGTACGCGGTGTTATAGGCGAACTGTAGGGCTGGTAGCTGCGTATCCCAGTCACGATGGTCTTGACTCACGTACTCGCTTATCATTGTTTTGATAACCCGGTTGGTTCGCTCCACCGGGTTGCAGTGCGGAGCTCGGACCGGCGTCGTTCGGTGTACGATGTTAAAGACAGCTAGGCGAGCCGAGAGTTGGCCGGATATGAGCTGGGTGCCGTTGTCGGAGAGAATGCTTGTTGGGGCCCCGTGTCGAAAAATGATGCGGTCGGTGATGGCCTGTGTCACGGCGTCCGCGGTGGCCTTACGAAGGGGCACTAACTCTACCCACTTCGTGAATCGATCCTGCATTACGAATAGCTAGGTGTGTCCGCGGCGCGACCGCGGCAGTGGACCAACAAGGTCGATGGTCACCTGCTTCCATGGGCGGTCGATGTTAGTCGCATGCATTCGCCCAGCCGGTTTCTGTTGTAGTGCCTTATGTGCCATGCATACTTGGCACCCCCGGACATAGTTTGCGATTTCTCTCATCATGCCGGGCCAGTAATAATCTTCGGCCACTCGGGCAATCTTAGCCACCCCGAAGTGGCCGGCGGTCGGTGCATCGTGTAGTCGTCGGATGACTTCTCGTCGTTCTTCCCGGGGAACGCACCGTTTCCACTGCTGCTCCGCGGATTCGTCCTTGAAATTGAGAGAGTGTAGGATATGCCGGTATAGCGTCCCGTCCTCCAGGCGGTAATCCGGTAAGGTGGTGGGTTCGCGAGTGACGGTGTCCGTGATTCGGCGGTACCAGCGGCACGTGAGGGGGCGGGCGGCGCACGCTGTGGGGCACCGGAAAAGCGCGTCGGCTACGCGGTTTAATTTTCCGCTTCGATACTTCACGTCGATGTCATACTGCTGTAGTTCAAAGACCCACCGCCCTAATCGACCTGTCGGTGAGTCGAGATGTCGCAGCCATTTTAGCGACTGGTGATCGGTCACTACGGTAAACGCGTAGCCTTCGAGGTACCCCTTCATGCGGCGGATGCCCCAGACGATCGCGAGGCACTCGAGCTCCGTGGCGCTGTAATTCCGTTCGGCGGTGTTCAGCGTTCGACTGGCGTATGCAATTACCCTCTCGCCTTCCTCAAAAAACTGGGTTAGTACGGCCCCGAGGCCGTTCGCGCTGGCGTCCGTTTGTAAAAAAAATCGGCGGGAAAAATCCGGACATGCGAGTACGGGCGCCGCGATGAGTTTCTGTTTAAGCGCGCGGAACGCGGCATCCTCCGCGTCCCCCCAGCTCCAGCGAGCGTTTTTCCGCGTAAGTTTTGTCAACGGGGCGGCGACGGTCGAAAAGTCACTCACGAAGCGACGATACCACGAGGCCATCCCGAGAAATTGGCGGACTGTCCGCGGGGCGGGCCAATTAGCGACGGCGCTGACTTTTTCCGGGTCGGTACGTATGCCGCGATTGTCGATAACGTGGCCGAGATACGTGAGCTGCTCGACGCAGAATTTGCACTTGTCCGGGTTCAGTCGTAGCTTTGCTTCGCGTAGGCGGCGGCAGACTTCTCTGAGCAGTGAGAGGTGTTCGTCAAATGAGCGGCTAATCACGATTATATCGTCCAGATAGACAAAAACGTGCGGTTCTAGTTCCGGTCCGAGAATCATGTCTAATAAGCGCTGGAAGGTAGCGGGCGCGGAATGGAGTCCGAACGGCATGACCTTGAAGTGAAACAACCTTCGGCCGGGAACCGTAAATGCAGTAATTGGACGGCTCTCCGGTGACATAGGGACCTGCCAGTACCCGCTCTTTAAGTCGAGGGTCGTGAGGTACCGTGCCCCGCGTAGCTTATCTAACGTCGCCGTAATTTGCGGTAGGGGGTACGCGTCTTTTTCTGTTACGTCATTGACTCGGCGAAAATCGACGCAAAACCGATGTTTGCCGTCTTTCTTTTTGACGAGGACGACCGGCGAACTCCAGGCGCTTCGCGAGGGTTCGATGATCCCCGCGCGCTCCGTCTCGGCAACCTCGTTGTCAATGATGGCTTGCATAGCCGGGTTACGGGGTCGGTACCGTTGCTTGATCGGTGTGGGGTCCGTTAGTCGGATACGGTGGTGTGTAACGTCCGTGGGACCTTGTATCTCGTCGAACGCCGCGAGTTCGGTCCGAAGGAACGTCTCGAGACTCCGAGTCTCTTCCGGTGTTCGGATGTCCAGTCCTCCCGCCGTACTGCATTTCGGGCGGGGGGAGGTCGGGCCGCGGTGAGGGAAGCGCGAGGCCGGTTTTCCCCCATAAATCTACCCCGATTAAAATTTCGCTCTCCAAGGTCGGAAGTATGGAAAACTCGTGTTGGTAAATCCGCCCTTGTATGCGTATGGGTACCGTAATGGCGCTGGGCACCTCCGTATAAGTGCCGTCGGCGAGTTGTACGTGACCGACGCCCGTCGATTCTTGGTCCCCCACGTCCGGGCGGCGTCGGCGGTCGCGGTGTTGAGGAACGAGATTTCGGATCCTGAATCGAGCAGGGCCGTGTACAATCGGTTATTGATGCGGACGGTTGCGTGAGGTCGTGGCGTAAACTTTACGTTGCGGAGGTATCGGGTCGAGTGTCGGTCCGTGCGACCTCGGCCCCCTTGCCGTTTCCCGTCGCGGATGGGTGGCACTGGTTGGTTAGCACTCCGTCGCGCCCGCACTGGGAGCAGAACTTTTTGGCGGGTCGCCGACAATCGAAGCGGGTGTGTCCGCGTTGCTTACAACGCCAGCAACAATCGTCGCGGTTGTAGGTCGCCGCGACCATCGGTTTCCCGATCGCGTCTTTACCGGGTTGGCGCAGGTCGTTGCGCTGACGTTCGATGTCCTCGAACTCCGCGGTCCGTTCCTGCAATTCGCCTAGACCGCATACGTCATCGATTCGAACGTACATTTTGCATTCGGGGTTCATGTTATCATAAATGTGCTCCAGCTGCTCCGCTCGGGAAAACCCGCCGGCACGACGCATAAGCGTCATCATGACCGTGGCGTAATTTGCAAAATTTTCGCCGCGTTTTTGCCGTCGCTCCATAATTTCCCGGCGGAGCGTGGCCCGGTACCGTCGCGGCAAGTACTGCGTTCGGAAGTCGCGAACGAAATCCTCCCAGGAGTCCCAGTCCTCCCGCGTGTTACGATACCAGAGCAATACGTCCCCTTTTAATAATTCCGGTAACGCCTTCTCGGTAAACGCGGGCGTTAAGCGCCTGCTGTTCTGCTCGGCCGATGGTCGCCGGGCGCAGCCTTCCGGTCCGTGGTCGACCGGGAACGATGGGGTTGCTATCGTTACAATGTATCGTACTGGCATAAAGAAATAGAAGTTGATTGAGATTACCATGTATATTGTGTATAAATTGTTGAATAAATATCTCTGAAAAAATAATGTAGGGCATTACTTTTTGAGCAACTCTAGTAGACAATGTCCTCATTCTGTACCTGTAATGTAAAACATATTTAAATCATTAGAGTACGTACATATATACAAAATATACTATTTCTTTATTTTATATTAACAATTATATACTTATGAAAGAAATAGTAGGATGGCAGCGTAACAAGAAAGTAATTATTATGAAAGAAATATATTTCTTTCATAATAATTCTTTCAGCAAATAAAAGCTAATAATAATAAATAATGTAAAGATAATAATGTTATGAATGCTATGTGCTATAAAAATGTATATAAATTCTTTATTATAGCTCATATCATTTATAGCACTATTATCTTTACATTATTTATTATTATTAGCTTTTATTCGCTTCCTTATTTTACATCAATAATTATGTACTTATAAAAGAAATAGTAGGATGGTAGCGTAGAGCATGAAAGTAGTTATTATTATGAAAGAAATAGTAAAATAAAATGGTAACGATACATGTGATATGCAATATACTACATACATGTGATATGCAATACTACTTATATGTGATATACTATATTTTTTTCATAATAATATAATAATAACTATTTTCTTGTTACGTAACCATCCTATTATTTTTTCATAAGAATATAATTGTTAATATTGTTATAAGAAATATAAAATAAAATAATTACTTGATTCTTATAAATCTCATCTTCTTCTTCTATCGATTATGACCCTCTCGCTAGACTTCTCTTATAATAAATAAAAACGAGCTAACCGCACACTTAACCTATGTCACATGTCACATATTACATACACGTTATATATATATCCCGGAACATTTAACCTATAAGCACACATCTGTCTGTGGTAAACATTATGAAGCACTAGCGCCCTGTACCAAAAGCTGGAACTGTACAAGAATCGCGCATGCGCACATTGGGGACTTGCGAACGATGACGACGTGGACGTTTCTTACAAGAAATTTTTCATATTGAAACTTTGCATCGTGATATCTTCATTTATAATGAACGTAGAGCAAAAATAAAGACACTTTCCTTATTTAATTCGACCTCAATCTTTCGATGAAGACTAGTAAAAACTCGATCGCTTCAGCCGTTATTGAGCATCCGAAATCTATGATTACCTCAACTGTTCGATTCGCGTAAAGATACACGGTGCCTCGCTTCTAAGGGGTCGGCTTCGCCCAAACTAGGCGCGAGACACTACCGTGTCTCTTGATGGTCTTATATTTACGGGTGAAGTATTACAACGCGTATTTATTTCGTGCTCTATTGTGGTGGTGCACGTTAAGGGTTCCCCTTCTACATGAAATATGTCTTGGTATTCTTCACAGATATTTAAAAGTGCCCTGTGTTCTTTATCGTTTAGAGTTTAGATGGTCGGTTCGTAATAATTTGCAAACGCGGTTCTTCCGTGGTTCTTCTAGCTTGGTTAATTTGTCGCTAATTATTGCGTTTATCCCGGTTGTAGTGTCTCGTTCGATTTCTTCGATGGTCACTGTTGGTGTTTCTATTTCGACCTCCTCGTCTGTCGTGTTTATCATACTGATCGGGCAAGTGAAGTCGATCGGTTCTACTAGCGCATTTCTGATGTATATACCGGGGGCGGTTTCTGCTGCTTGAACTATGCCTATTTTATTTATTTTCGTCGCGTAGGTTTAAGATACCTTTCCCTAGCCTTAACTGTGCTTTCTCGAAATCGCAGACGGTGGAATGTTTTTGTAGGAAGTCGAATCCTAAGATTCGGTCGTTTTCGATGGGCATATCGTCTTTTACCACGTAGAACGCGTGTTTTATTTTATGGTCACCTATCTTGATTGTAGCTTTCCTATGGTGTGTACCTTGTGTCCCGTTATTCCGGTGAGTGAAATATCGTCTTCATGGATTAAAGTATCATCTTTTAATTCCTTTAATTTTATTAATGAAGTGGTTGCTCCTGAGTCGCACATCATTTTTACCCTCCCTTGTTTTGCTTCGCGTATGGGTAGTGTTACTGTAGGTAATCCTGGTTCGCCTCTTATGTGTGCGACGCGGTATTCTAGCGCCCTTTTTGGCGGGTTTTTCTTGTCTTTGCTTTCGTCTTCGCTGCCACTATTGAAGTCGGTGCTCTGTTTTCGTTGACGATTCGCGCTGCTCGCATGTATATTTGGGGTGTGATTTTAGGTCTTCGTTTTGTTTTTTATATCCGCTAATTTTAGGTCGTTCGTTTAATTTCCAACATTCGTTGCGGTTGTGCCCGGATTTCTTGCAATTATTACAGTACTTAATGATCGCGTTTACTTGCGATGGTTTCTCAGGTTATGGGAGCGCGAACTTGAAGCTACTGCGGCAGTCGCGTCCGTAGTGTCCGTTTTTTCCGCATTTGTGACATTGAATCCGCGATGCATGCGGGTGCTGCGAATACTTTGATTCGTGTGTTTGCTTATCCGCGGCCCTAGGGGACTCGAGGAGTTTTTCGTCTTCGCCGGCGCCGGTTATTGCCTCTTGTAGAGTTTTAAATCGTTGCGCCCGTGCGAGGATTTTAAGGTCATGGCGTAACCCTATTTGGAAATTTATGAGTGCTTGTTCCTTTATGGTTTGCTGTATCCCACATTTATTTTCCGGGATGTAGCCCTTTCTCTCAGTTATTGAGTCGTATAGTTTCATTGCTAATAGGTCGACGCGTTGACCGAATTCTTGTGTGCTTTCGTTCGGTTGTTGTTTTAGTGAATTGAACTCTAATTGTAGGCTCGTCGTGCTGCGTTTGGATTTATAGCATGACTCTAATTGTTCCTTTAATTCTTCGAATGTTTGAATATCGTGAGTTTCAAAGTCTTGCATGGCTTTTCCGTCTAATTTTGTGAATAAGACCTCTTGAATTAAGGATTCTTCGTCCTCGGGGTTAATTTTTTTCATGGCGTAAGTACATGCATTTAAGAATTTTTTGAGTTTATGAGGCGTCCCATTGAATTCGGGAATCATGGCGCGTGCTTCCTTTAGGGCCAGATACCTTGAAGGGAGACTTCGTCGGTTCCTAACGTCATTTCCTGATCTTCCGTACGTATAGGTCGTGTCGAGGTAACGGTCTGTATCTCGCGCATTTTCTAATTGGTGTCGGTTCGATGTTTGTTGTGTCTCTCGGTTATTCGTGGGCTGGTCACGTATCTGGGTGCGTAATCGGTCTATTTCGTTCTGCATTTCGCGTTGCCCTTGTATGAGTTCAACAAGTAGGTCATTTTTTGGACTGAAAACAGGACGTCCGGCGTCGGCATCATGCTCGGCGGCATTAATTATAGATCGTAGTCTATTGATTTCTCTGTCTATGTCTTCAGTGGGGACCGCTCGTGGGCGTGAGTTTCGTCTCATTTCGTTTTCGTGGCACGCGCTTATAATACTACCGTCGGATACCGGCGAATAATTTCTTCTTACTGAAATTCCGTTGCTAGATGCGCGGCTCGCGGGTCGGTCTTCCTCGTTTGTATTGTCGGCGTCAGGTGGTCGCACGTATTCTGCTGTTTGTTCGGTGTCGGGGTTTGGATAGTATGCGCCTAGATTCCAACGCGAATTACTACGAATATTCCGGTCTGTCGGTTCGACTACCGGTGCGGGGTCTACGACGCGGGGTTGAGCCGGGGAGCGGTCAGGCCTGCTCCAGAACCGAGGTCTGAACGTTACGCGTTTTCTGAGTCTTGCCGACATGAGGTTATCTCGCTAAATTTTTTTGCTACGTTTGCGGGGTTACTTCCCCGTCTAGTATACAAGAATTTAGTTTCGCACTTACAGCAGTAATACAGCTCGCATTTTCGATGTATTTCGTGTCAGCGGCTAGTGTGGTGGTCCCAGGTTCCGTGGATGCTGTGGCGGTCTGCAGCTTGGCGGTGCTGTCTCGTCAATGGTGGTCCCACGGTGTTGATCGTCGTTTTTACGGCGATGGCTCTCGGCTTTACGTACGTTCACTGTTTTATCACTAACTGTGACAGTTCTCGTGATTGATTTTGTCAACTGATTTTCGGAAGTATTTGTCACCCCTTATCATGAGACGGTCCTTCGGTAGATCCCACCGCTGCCACCAAATTATGTTATGCCCTTGTGAAGCACAGGATAGTTAAGGGATCGTTACCGAATTAGAACTAGGAAGCTCGGGAACGTCAGGGGGAATTTCACTCCCGTTTGTGGTTTCACAATATATTTAATATAAATAGTCAGTTGTACAAAGTATATGAGCGTCTTGGGATGACGCAAATTAAAGTATGCTTACACAGTTGTTGCGTAGATCACTTTACCATCACTGCTGATTGAAGTATTTCTATGAGATTGTATTTCCATAAGGTCGTCATCAACGGGCAAATCGATATCTTTATTTTGATCGCCTTCGCCTCCGTCGCTGTCAACATTACTTGTGTCGTCGACGTTACCATGTGTATCCTCGCGCGAGTCATTACGTAAGCGTTTTTTCGCTTCTCGAACAAAGTGAAGATAACGCTGAAGTACTTCTTTATATAATTTCCATCTTTCGCCTTCATCTAGAGGAGTCGCGAGGTTAAGAATATGCCACATTTCCGCGTCGAATCGCGATAAGGGGGTTCCTGGAGTCCGTACGGTGTTATTATTATTATCGTTTTCCCCGTCAGATATCGTATTTTTTTTCTTCGGCGAGTTATCCAGGGTTATTGTAGTTTTTGTTATTTCCGGTTGTAGCTGTTGATGCTGCATTTGTCGCATTCTTTCGAGATTTTCCGTAGAAATCAGCACCATTTTTTTTGCTCTTTCCATTATTCCGTACAGCGAACAAACGGGTCTGTTTTATTCTTTTCGAACCCCGGATGTAATATTTGCAAGCTTTTTTTCACTCACCGATAAACCGGAATAATAAAGCGCCGAGCAAAGGAGCGATAAGATAGAGTAAAAACCCACCGCGCTGTACTAGTAGATTTCTCTTAGTTTTCCAGTTGTCGCGTTTTAGAGCGATGCGCCGAAGAATAGATTTATGCTTGGCTAATCGCGTCTTTTCGTGATTCTTGAGCTCTACGTTACCCTCAAGCGTATTATAAATACACTCTTGAATGCACTTAATGAGATTATTGTCGGCAGAACGTAAGAACGATGATCTTTGATTTTTTTGAGATAACATAGAGTTTTTAAAAGACAGGCGTTTCTCTCGCCGATGGAACGTCTGGCAATCTTTATCGCGTGTCGGGTGAATTTTTTGACGTCGTCGACGTCTTTTTTTGTTGTCTTTTCCCGCGTGTTACCATTATGCTAAAATTGTGCAACTGAAAAGATTCGCGTGCAAGCGCTCTCCTTTTACGTCCTTCGTTACTGTTCTACTGATCGATCTACGAGGAACGTACACGTAATGCATCGTATCGTTGGGAAAGATACACGTACGAAATCGATATTCGTCTGGAGTCGATTGTTTCAGATCGAGCAATAAGTACCCATGAGGTCGCGAAGTAGCGTCGTGGTATGCTTCTTCTAGAAATTTTGGATCGTCGGGATATACTTGACGAGCGAGATGACGAATTTGAGCGCGATCGCGCGGATTTTTGAAAATTACTATATAATTAGCGTTGAGAGATATATCGCGTTGTCCGCGGCCTTGGTGGAAAAGATTTTGCGAGATGAGTATAACGCTGAGATTCTTATGATGACTTCCTTTGGTAAACAGATCGACGATAGCGTCACACGATGACGATTCCCTCATAAGATCGTCAATTATCACTAATTTTTGAGATAGCGGATCGTTGGAATAATCTTCCGGTCGCGGTAACCCCTCGTAAAATTCGATTGTATTTTTCTTTATTTTTAGCAAAGTATTATCATAGCTGCTCTTGTGTACATTGTTTTTTTCTTCTTCATTATTTTCACTCGTATCACATTGCAGACGTTGATACGCATCTTGCCATTCGGCGTAATAAAATAAAATTCTCTCGAATCGAACTTCGCACATGGCGGATAAATATCGAAGAAAAGTTTTTACAAAAATCGTTTTTCCGCATCCCGTAGGTCCGCAGACGATCGACGTCCAGAGATATTTCCAGCGCACGTCCATTTCGCGAAACGAACTCGGTTTTACGCGTGAGTTCATAAATAAAAAAGGTAAAAAGTAACTTAATATCAATAACTCGCGTATAAAAATACGCACGCGCATTGAATATTTTTAATATATATCTCGAGTCGGAAATAAGCTTATTAGCGTCCCGCAGAGGCCCCACCGCGGCGGCCGCATGCTCGCGCTAGCGATCTCGTGCGCATCGTGCCAGCTGATAAGCCGATGCGCGGTGCCAGCTGACGAGCCAATGCGTGTCGCGGTGCGCTGCTAATTAGCGTATTCGTAGAATGCTCGCGACAGCGTGTATCTCCAGCGCTAACAACGATGATAGGCTACGTACGTGACTGAGAGAATCTCGCGAGAAGAAAATTCGTACTTTGATTTTTATTAAAAACATAATTTTTTTTAAAAGAAAAATATTTTTTTTTTAGTCAAGTAGGTTTTCGAGAAGAGGTAAATAATTTTTTGATGAAAAGAACTTTTGTGAAACTTTTATTATTAGCAATAAGAATTACTATTAAGGCTCTTCCGTAATAAATACAAATATAAGTGATAGGGCCTTAAGAGCCGAACGCGGATGTTGATGCGTATTCCAACGAAATTTAATTTTTTCGCTGGACTTAAATTAATTGTGCATAGGGCACGAATTTTACTGCTTGGTATACTGCCAAGTCTTGTAAGTACTCTGCGTTGATACCACTGCTTTATTCTATACATCCCCTCTAACCCCCCTAAACCCCCCTAAAGAATTAAATGCGAGAGAAAAATATAGATCCGAAAATCGCTGAATCGGGAATCGAACCCGAGACCTTTCGCTTGCCGGGCGACTGCTCTTCCATCTGAGCTATTCAGATCCTTTCGATTCTATATTTTTCTCTGCTTTTTAAATAAATACTTTAACTAACGCCTTTTTCGGCCGGCGTAAATAAACAATAAGAATTACTATTAAGGCTCTTCCGTAATAAATACAAATATAAGTGATAGGGCCTTAAGAGCCGAACGCGGATGTTGATGCGTATTCCAACGAAATTTAATTTTTTCGCTGGACTTAAATTAATTGTGCATAGGGCACGAATTTTACTGCTTGGTATACTGCCAAGTCTTGTATGGAATAATCTCATACTTGAGATTTTTATTCTATACATCCCCTCTAACCCCCCTAAACCCCCCTAAAGAATTAAATGCGAGAGAAAAATATAGATCCGAAAATCGCTGAATCGGGAATCGAACCCGAGACCTTTCGCTTGCCGGGCGACTGCTCTTCCATCTGAGCTATTCAGATCCTTTCGATTCTATATTTTTCTCTGCTTTTTAAATAAATACTTTAACTAACGCCTTTTCGGCCGGCGTAAATAAACAATAAGAATTACTATTAAGGCTCTTCCGTAATAAATACAAATATAAGTGATAGGGCCTTAAGAGCCGAACGCGGATGTTGATGCGTATTCCAACGGATATTTAATTCTTTAGGGGGGTTTAGGGGGGTTAGAGGGGATGTATAGAATAAAAATCTCAAGTATGAGATTATTCCATACAAGACTTGGCAGTATACCAAGCAGTAAAATTCGTGCCCTATGCACAATTAATTTAAGTCCAGCGAAAAAATTAAATTTCGTTGGAATACGCATCAACATCCGCGTTCGGCTCTTAAGGCCCTATCACTTATATTTGTATTTTTATTATTAGACTTTATTTCACGGAAAAATATTTACTTAGTTTAAAAAATAAATTATAAAGTCATAAATGTTTTAATTTTACATTTTATTTACTTTTCTCCTTATTGGTTACATTTATTTTGCTCGATTTTATCTAACAATAGTAAAATTTATATTAAGAGAATTTTTCGGGGAAAGAAGGTTTTTCAGGAAAAAGGATAAAATAATCTCTAATGAAACAAATTTTAAGAAAAAATTTTATTTAATCTTCTTACATTGTAAAAAATACTTTGTACGTTTAAAATCCTAATAATAAAATTAAAAAAGTTTTATTTCACATTTTTTATTTTACAATTTTTCACTTATTAAATATAATTAAAATTTTTCTGTTATTACAAATATTTTTTCTAATTAAGATATATCCATAATTTATATTCTATTCTATTCTGCACTATAATATATCCTTTACTTTTCAAAAATTTATATTATTTTTACAAGACAATTTTACAATTACTTATCTATTTTATTATATCTACATTTTGCTGTATAAATCGAAAAACGCGCGAAGGTGGAAGAGAGAAGCGATCGTGTGGAATTATTATATTGCGTTTTTAAACAGTTAAATATCCAAACGGAGGGAACAATGATTGTTAATAAATCTACGTTTTAATAGCACAGGCGCACATATTTTTGTTTCATCACGAGTTATTATTTCGTGAAACGCTGTACGCCGAATGGCTCTGAATCGCAGATTTATTGACGTTTCTGGAGTTATTTCTTTTTCCTCGTTTTCTCCTAACTCTCTTTCCTGCTGCACACTCTCTTTGTATTAATAATTCCCTAATACTATTAAAATTAATTAAACGAGAATTTTCAAAGTTTAGGGTTATACCCTTCACTTTGCAAACTTCGTGCATCTGACCATCTGATGAGCGAACCACATACGCGTAAAATTTTGGACCGCCGGACACAAACGACTCTATATAACTAGCGAGCCCATACTTTTCAAGTTCGTTAGTCATATCGTCTAAAAAATTACCCGTGAGTGGTTCGTACTCGTGTGGATCAGCGCTGCTTACATATATACAAGAATCAGTATCATAATACAAAACGCGCCTATCTAATTTTACTAAGTATTCATACAATTTTAATCTCGCTTGAGCCGTTGTGTAAGCTGCTATTACAACATTTGTAAGATGCGATGGTGGGATCGCCTCCTCGCGTAATCGAGTCGATACATATATCACTTCATCGTTTACCGGTAATATATCAGTTATTTCGTACTGAGGGCTCACGAGTAAATTAATCAAACGTTGTTGCGTGTTAACAATTTCCGTCTTTGGTAAATTCGAACGTTGCCCGAATTTTCCCCAGAAAGAATTTAAGCATAGTTTTGCGACCGAGCGTAGACCGGAGTTTTGTGCGATGTTGTGCTTTTCAAGAACGATACCTTCTCTCTCCTCGTACTCGCGAAGATAACGCTCTTTAGCATCTTCATCCACGCATTCGCTCGACCATCCACTAGCCTCCTGTTTTAACTGTAAAAATGTATATATATAACCGGTAAATAAACCCCCTTGACGCATAGAAGGATCGTACCGAGTGACATTGTACTGCCATATCTCGCTAACCCCCGTTACAAAATATCCTTTTTCAATTGCTTTTTGTAGTTCGCACGATATCCATGTACCCTCGAATTCGCGCTCGGAAGGAATATGAGTGCACTCGGTGTGCGAAAATGTCTCGCTACAAGTGCGGCATAACGCGAATAACAATTTACCCTGTACCCGATACGGTAATACAGGATGAAAGAGATCTTGCGGAGGGAGTATTTTACAACGTATGATTCCTTCAAGTGACTCGAAATTATACCCCGGTGCCGTTCCAATTATTGTTACGCATTCCTCGCCAACGTATACTGTTGGATGTCCAAACGGGAAGACGCCTGTTTTTAATACATACGGATACAATGAACACACATCCACGTACTGTATTTTCTCGCTCTCTGTAATCTCATATCGGGTTACAGTATTTCCCGTGCGTCCACCGTAGAAGGCCTGACGAGGATCGAACGGTTCGTTTTCTACCGCTGGATGTTGTTGTAAATATCCCCGCATTTCGTCATTTTCCCGCACTTCGCGATCAAAATCACTCCCATTTCTCCGTTACCCTGTATTTCCGTCTTCGAAGACGAAACGTCGTTGCGATGGTGTGTTCGTATCGTAAATCGATTGTATCAACGCGATCCGACGAAAGCGATTTATCGCGATTAATTTGAAAACAGCGCGGACACCCATGCCAGTAATATCCGTGAAACTGGAACACGTGATGTATGGTAGTAGCGTTTTCCACTGACTCGTAATAACCGTCGACGCGAGTGCCATCGGGCAGACGATATTCCCGGCTTCGTCCTGCATGAATAATGTGATGACCGAGTTCACGCTCAATCCACAGCAGCCATTGTAGCACCTTACGCGATTGCATATTCACACTCCTATAACCCCCTGTAGGAATGATACCTATCTCTCTATCGCGCAGAAAATTTTTTCTAAAAACTCTCATGCAAGTAGAGGCAATAGTGGTGCATTCTTCGAAGGGACACACCTTTCCGCGTAGAAGAAAAATCTTCCTAAAAGCCATACAAGCTAGCCTAAGAATATCTACATCTTTGCGACAATATTGTAATATTTCTCTTTGAAAATCGAACACATAGTTCTCACGGGTCATCTCGGCATGCCACGCGAGAAATTTTTCACGTTCTCTTGTTCTCATGGAATCGGTAGAATAATAGTATACTTCAGGTAGTGGTCCGACATACGATTGATTATCGATGTATTAAATAAATGTGGAAAAATTCCTTTACCCGAAGTGTCCGTCAGACCGAAGGCCTTAGGTAAATCGGATAGACGCATCGGCATGTAATTAATACTGTCAATAAATTTCGTATGTCCTACCGTTAGTACAACTATTTTTGTACCGTTTAAAATTACCTGAGATACTAATGATGTTCGATTTTCAACGATATATTGCAAAATAAATTGTGCATCAAACGATTTGGCATTATGCGCGATACAAATTAGTCGCTTAAAATATTTCAACGGGCGCGTCGCGAAATCTACGAATTCCTGCACCGGGTTACGACGAAATATATATTCGCGAACTCCACACCATCGACATCTCACCGACGTTTCGTTTATATCGGCACACGACACACAAATTTGTTGTGCAACACAAAGTGTAGGCATGAATTTTTACACTGTCAGTACCTTGGAGCGTTTGATCCTGTCGCTTCTCAAAATCGTAAAATATAAATGCTACGCGATTTCTTTTATCACGTGTACGTTCACTCGGTCTCTCGTTTCCGCAATGTTGCAGCTCTCCATTATCATCGATAAGATCGGTATCAGAAGTGTCGGAATCGTTATCAGGAGGGATAGGAAGCATGTAACAAAGGTGATTTAAAGGTTGGAGAGAACGACACACGTTACAGTAACTCGCGCCGCATTCGTGACGTTTATTTTTATGGATTAAGCAACCGCAGCCGTTGCAAAATTGTACAATTTCGCAAATACTCCGTCGCGATTTTCCATCGTACGATTTTTGAGTGCGGTGACGCTCCAAGCATGCACGGTTAAAAAATTCACGTCTACAAATTTCGCATCTAATAGGCTCCTCGTTAGTCAACTCACACGACGGAACAGCATTACAACGAGGGCATTTATTAGAGCATCGATGTCCACCCCTATCGATGCGATAGCTTATGTTACAGGGAACGCAGTAATCTCTACCCCCTGAGGCGGCTCTTAAATTTAACATTACATCATAATGTTTAATATTATTATGGTATATTATATTTAAGCGAGAGTTCGTTTCGCGATGAAGATTGGCTAGAAATTCGACTCCGTCGTATAACGGTTTACCACCCCGACCAAAAGTATCGCCATTATATATTACAATGGCGATATTATCCGCGGCGAGATATTGCTGAAAGCGTTCGATTTCGGGAATTCCACAGCCTTCCTCCGGAATCGCGACATCGGCATCGCTCATTAGTTGCAACGCTAATTCTCGTTGTAACACGGAGTTTTGTCTTCTCACTGCATTCCATTTTTCGTGCAAATGTCCCATGCGTAAATTTCCACGCTCGTTGAAAATTTGCGCAGCTACAAGTGCATGAGGAAGACATAAATTATCTGTGTTAGAAATTGTTAAAATAGAACGCTTAGCAATAACTTCACGGGTAGATGCGTTAACATTTCGTCCGCGTCCCGCAGGGGGTGTGACTCTAAAAACGCGAATGTTAAAATCTTGCGTCATATCGAGCCCACCGGAACTCTGCGATAACGAGCTTACAAGTCCCCAAATATTTTCATGTGTCAAATCGCACGAAGGTCGGAATGATATACCGGCTGGATCACGGATTAAATTCTCGGAGTCAAAAGAAAGCCCTATGTAATCGCCCACTTCACTCGACTGTATTGCGTATGTGTGGAGTTCGCGAAATGCGCTTTCTAGCCACTCGTAAACGTTCTCGCCCTCGGGTACCGGTCGTATATGAAAAGTCGTCTCTCTTCCCTCTATTCCGAAATTTCTAAAACGTCGCGCGTTTTCCGCTAATAATACAATATATCTAAAATTATAATTTACCCGACGAGCTATTTCTTCTTCTGCTTCCTGTGTTGCTTCGTCGTCTTCTTCTTCTTTCTCCTCCTCAAATTTTCACGATTGACGACAGGGAGATTGAGAGATTCCTCGTTGGCTTCTTGCCGTTGTTCCACGCTCCGTCCCCTACCTATTTGCACTGAGAAAAAGATAAAAAATGATTTATTTAAAATAAAAATTCAATAAAGTAATGTTTTACTCTCTCGTATTGGAGTTTTATAAAGAGATGTTAAAATTCTAGCAATGACTCACATTATTATCCTTTGTTTTTCCTCTCTTTTTCCAATGAGTCTTTATGGTTACACCGGAGAGTACGAAACACGCGGATCAATAATTGGAGAGTAAGAAAATTCTAATAAAATTTTATTTAATTAAAATAAAATTTAATCAAGAAAGAGATAATTAGTTAAATTATGTAAAGTCATTACCTTCCGCTCCTATTTCTTCCTCTCCCTTCTAAACTTCCTCTTCTTCTTCTTCTTCTTCTTCGCCCCCTTCTTCTCCTTCTTCTTCCTCCTCATCTTCTTCTTCTTCTTCTTCCTCGCCCCCTTCATCTCCTTCTTCTTCTTCCTCCTCCTCATCTTCTTCTTCTTCTTCATCTTCTTCCTCTTCTCGTTCATTCTCAGAAGAAGAAATTGCATCTTGCTCATTTTCTTGTTGTTGTGGAAAAATAGTAACTTCGTCGAAGGGACTTACTTCACGAGGAGTTTGCTCACGTGGTTCTTCCGTGACATTTTCCTCACTATTCGGTTCATCCTCGGTTAAATCAATAACCGGATGTTCGATCTTCGGATTCGAAATGATACGCGCTCGTCCTGAAACATCCAATATTTAAAAATTTCTTAATAAGAATATGATACTTTACTTTCTACCGAGGTTTAAGTTTATATTAAATACTTACGAGAGGGTCCTGTCTCGGGCGAAGTATCCGCTCGACGTCTTCTATCACGAACCAGTGATAACCGTAAATCTACTCGACGATTCTCTATTATTCGCGGAGGCGCACGAAATTGATCAACTTCAGCGATTAACCCGAGATGAGTTTTACGTTGCTCAATGTCTAGAAAATTATTAATTTTTATAATTAAATTTGCTCTATAATTACTTGTATAATGGAAAAAAATAAAAAACTTACCATTTTCAACGCTCCTCGGAAGAAAACGTTGATGATGCAAGAGAAGAAATTCTATATGTCCTCCCACATCTTCTTCGCTATCACCAAAATATTGTCGCGCTTCTATCACTTCCCCGGCAATGTACAAAAGTTCACGAATATTGACAAAATGTCCTAGACGGAATAAAACCGCGAGCACTACGCTAGGACACTCACCCGCGAATTTTCCAAAAATATGGTAATTCGTTTCATCGATGTTCGATAACTCCGACAAAAATTTTCTCATATTTTTTCCGCATAAACTCTGCGAAAGCAAAATACAGCTCTCGATGACAGTAGATATACTATGCCAATTCTAACTCAGGTCCTCCGAGGGGAGTGCGGGACGCGGGGGGTTCTCCAGGGCGAGGGGTATGACGTCACGCGGGGCGGGGGTATCTCGATGGTGCGGGGGCTGACGTCACGCGGGTGGAGGGGGATGTTTCGACAAAAGAGGGGGAGTTGTCTGAGTGCAATATTTGTAGATGGTATCTTTACGACTTTTTTATGAGGGTTCTTAGACATTTTCCCCAAAAAGGTATAGAACAAGTGCCGACGATCGACAATTTTGTACCCTCGCTAGTATAATTTTATTACGGAAGCGCCGATGTCCGGCTGCTCGAACTTGTCAACGGAGCGTTCTAGAATCCATAAAACTATTTTTCATTTTATGGACATTTTATCATTAGGAAAGAAATGAAGATTTTAGGGCCAACGCTGCGACGAACATGTTGAAACGTGATTAGGTGCAAAAGCGTTGACGTTCGGCAGCTTTGTACCCTCGCGGAAAATCCTCCATAAACGAGAGCGAAACATTTTTTCTTAATATTTTTAAGGAAGAATGCAACGTATCGGCGCCAACGTTCGGCTGCTTTGTATCCTCGCAGAAAATCGGTCGTAAACAGATAGCGCTCGATTTTATTACTATGATATTCCTTTGCGATAATTTTGAGAGGGATGGGGGTTGAAACTTATGGAGAGCGGTCTGTATCCACGATGTTCATCACAAAGTATTCAGTATTCATATAGTAAAGAACTAAGTGTCCTGTGCGAAGTGTCAGTGGCACAGTGTAGTGAGTTAAAAAGAAATGGAAAATAATAATTTCGAGAGAATATTAGACGAGTCATCTGATGAAGATCACGAGTTGTCGGATAACAATGTAGACGAATCTGACGAATTCATTGTTGTTGAGTGACAGTAATTATATTAGTGATCGCAGTGAGGACCTTACGGATATTCACGACAAGGTAGTGTCTAATTCACAAATCCTTGCGCTAAACGGACGTACAAAAGTTTGCGCCATATACTTTTATTATTCTACGGGTGGTGCTCTGGCTTTATGTACTTCATGTATGATCTCTATTCAAGATTTCGGACACATGTATGCTGTACGAAAGCATGTGATTAAATTACACAATGCAGTGGATTGTCGATAGTGTTGCTATTGTAGAAAATCATTGTGTCAGATATTTCCATGTGATATGTGTCCTATATGCACAAAATAAACTTTTGGAGATTGTGCTGGGACACTTAAAGTGAGAATTCTACAAGTGTTGTGAAAATGGCGAGTCAGAAAAAATCGAAGGTATCTTCGGTGGTACAGTTTCTACGAAATCGTGAACTCGGTGTACAGAAACCCCAAACAAAAGATTTGGCCCATTTTATAGAAATTCATTCGATTGAAGAAGATATTTTAAGAACAACTGGCGCTTTATCTAAATACTTCAGAGCACACAACAATATCAAATGCTTTCGACGTCACTATAAAAGCTGTGTGGTTTACTTTAAAGGATCTGAGGACCCATATATTGGTCGAATGGATATGCCATCACCATCGGCATCATGCGAATCATCGGATTATGATTTTTCGGACCAAGATATTAAGGAACCATTATAATTTTTCAGACCGAAATATTGAGGAACCATATTCTCCCTAACCTGTCATGGAGGCAGTATGTAATACTTGAAAGTATTTATTTAAATAAATTAAAATATTTATAAATTAATAAAAAAAAATTTTCTGTTATGCAGAAGGGACCCCTTGCTGTCCCATAATGGTCCTCTACCGCCTCGCTGCCACCGCCCCACCACCTCGCAGCCGCTGCTCAACCGCTTGCCGCCGACGCATTAAAAATTTTTATATTTTGTATTTTAAATTTATATTGTTTATCTATTTATCTTATTATTTGTATTTTTCTTATATATTCATATTATATTATTATATTTTTTATATTTTTATATTATATTCATATTATATTATTATATTCTTATATATTCTTATATTTTAAATTTTAAATTCACATACACACACATTCATACGCACACACACACGCACACACACACACACACACACACACACACAAAATTATAAATATTACACATACCTATTTTATGAATAAAAAAAAAATTATTTTAAACATAAAAACACATATTTTACTTTAGAATAATTCCTCTCTTTCCTCCCATTTATATTAAGAATATTATTACAAAAGAATTATTATTATTAATATTGGAAAAAAAATATTTAAAATATTTTTTTCCTTCGCATGCACCTCGCGCTATCTCTTTCTTCTCTCTCGCGCTATCTCTCTCACGGTTCCTAGCCTCGCGCTATCTGTCACTCTTTCGTGTACCTCGCCGCGACATATCTCTCCTTCACATGCGCTATCTCTTTCTTCTCTCTCACGCTACCTCTCAGTCTCTAGCCTGGCGTTTCCCCTTCCCCGTATGACGTCAGACCCCGCAAGGACCCCGCAACAAGTTATGTATGAGAGCTGCTTACGGGTGGGAGAAAGATGGAGAATGGAAATGCATGCAAAAATTACATCATAATTTAGACTTTAAAAACTCTTTATTTATATATTTTTTCTTACATATTATGGACTAAAAATTAAAGCTGCCAGCTCACAATCGATGAGTTGATGTTTATTGAAGGCGTCGCTAGCGCGTATTACATTTGATACTTCTTTAGGATTCTCGTTACATTGGACGCGATATTTGAAAATTGTGTAAATTTAACATCGACTGTCTCGGTAATTTTAACCAATCGATCAAAAGATACATCAATGCATGGATCGAGATCGAACATACGATGTAACGTCGATTCGATCATCATCATGCATACATTTGAAGATTCGAGACTTATGAGTTTGGCGTTGTTAATCGTGTGAACTCGCATTGTTAGCGGTCCAACGCTTATAAAACTGTGGACATCATTAGAGTCGTTCCGAAGAAAATTTTAAAGTATCATCGAATATGAAATTTTTATGCTTTTATTCCATATATTCCTACAATTTTTTTTGAAGATCTTATATTGAAAATTATTGTACGGAATTCACAAATTTGACATAATAACTTTATAAAAGCGTATTTATTTCGTTTTTAAATCGGATTTTTTTTTATGCAAAGAATAATATTATAAAATCGTAAATCCCCTTACTAATCTTGATCATTGAATAAATCTCACCATTTATCTACATTTCCCTTCAATCAGAAATTTATATAAATTTAAAATCATACTATATTATCGTATGCAATTAATTACAATTGCGATTTAGTGCGATTATTTATATTTATAATAAAAAATGGAAAAATGTTTATATTTGTTTTATTTTAATATAAATGCATAACGAGAAGACTAGAGGAGACCGGGGCTAGTAGGCTCAGTTCAAAGATATTATAAAATATCTCTTTTGTTATAAAATATATTTTTTTTTTGTTTTGAACACGCGTTTAGATTGGTCATCACTAATTAAATAAAAATGTATTATATAACTAATTTTTATCAGATCTATATTGATGTTTTATTTCTTCTAATATAACAATATTGATATGTGTGCAATTGAAAACTATTAAAATCATCAAAAAAGCCCGATCTCTAAAAGTTAATAAATTATATAATTTTTTCCGTGATTCACGTATATGGCACCACTGTGCGACATCTCTCTCGCGCTATCTCTCGTAAACACCTCACGCTCTCTCTCTCTCTCTCTCTTTTAAGCGTTCTCATGGTCCTTTCCGCAGGTATAAACAAAACAGCGTATGGCGTATAGCATTACGGTGAGCGCTGATGTCCAACCGCTCGAATTTATAAACAGATATTTATTACTACGATTTATCTGAGGGGATGGGGCTGAAGCTTATGGAGAGAGGGTCTGTCTCTGCGATGTTCATCACAAAGTTTAAAGCAGTCGCTGAGCTAAGTATCGCTAAGTGTCATCGAGTTAAGTTATTAAGTGCAGTGCAAAATGCCTTTTGGATCGGGAGACATTTTGGGCCCAAATTTTTTTTTAACAAGAATATCCTTAGGACTTCATGAAATAATAGACATAATATCTTGGAAGACCCACCTGCTAGAAAATTTATTGAGGACTCTGTTCCTTATATTCACAATGCCGGTAAGTTTTTATTATTATATAATAAATTTGTTTATTAATATTATCTACCAAATTTGTCGATTTTCAGAAAATAACCGAGGAATCCATCCAAATCGGTGGATACCTTAATCATCGGCATATAGAACAAGTACGAAATTATCGGTGGTGCGATCGGCGGGAATTGGCCGAGCTATGAGACGACGCGGAGGGGATCGTGGAATGGGCACAGGATTACTAGTGAGATGACGTCTTCTGCCTCAGAAAATTGTTCGGCGAGGAATCATATCCTCCCGAACCTGTCAGGGAGGAATTATGGGTCTAGTGAGTATCTCTTTTTAATTTTAAATATTATTAAAATAATAAAATAATTAATAAAAATTTTTAATTTTTTAAGTTGTTTTTATATCGCTAGTACAATAATTAAAGGGGTAGTTGTAAATTAATCGACCAAACTAGCCAAAATTTGTTTATTTAATAGAAGTTACAACGCTTCGACCATATGGTTGTGGTCCTTTTCAAGTATAAACTGAAATAATAATTAATTAAAAAAAAACGGTTTGAATTCAAAAAGCAGTAATATACATAAATGGATTTGCTATAAAATTTTGAGTACACATGTTCTTATTGAAACACTTCACAAATTTGAGTTAAAACAAATCATTAACATCTTGTTGAATTTTAAAGAGAGAGAAACATTGTATCAGTATGAAACTTTGTCAGTGAGTGAAATATAAAAATAGGAAACCAAGCTAAACGACCTTTATTATTTTGTCATAGATTTTATTTAAGCTATCTGTGTCCTTTGTAGGTTGATTGTATTATTGAATTTTTTAATATACATTTCCGCGATTTCTCTCTTTTTCACATATTTCTCATTATGTAATATATTAGGTTTTGTCCAAATCAAATTCATGTCCGAATTCCAACTTATGTTTACTTATAACGGAATGATTGGTTTCATGCAATTTTATATTGTTAAAATGCTCTTTCACTCGAGTACGTAAGCGCCTTTTTGTTTGGCCGATATATGACGCATTACAGTTTTTGCAATCTAATTTATATACAACATTAGTTCTCTGATCATTATGTAAACTATCTTTACCACGTTTAATCAATGTATTTAGTTTTTTTTTTGTTATTTTATAGACGTTGAATGCCACGCATAACACGACATAGATCATAACTCACATCTTTAGCATATGGCAATGAAATAAAAGATGTTCTGTCAGATTGTCCACGATTCATATCACAATCATTATTGTGATTACGATTTTTTTAATACATTAATTCTTTTTTTGTATATGTCGTTTGATGATGGGTTTAGGGAAACAATTATTAAGTAAGATATCATTCACCATCTCAATGCTTTTATGATGGAAAATGTCATTGGATAGTAGAATGACATGATCAACCAGATTATAAATAGTATTAATTTGATATTTTAAAGGGTGGTTAGAAAGAAAAAGTTTATATATCTTCCTGAAAATGTAGGTTTCCTGTACCAATTAGTAATGAGTCTATTGTCAGAACGAATGATCGTTGTATAATGGAAGAACTGACTTCAATTTCATATGTGAAATTCAAGTAATAATTCAGGTAATTATTAAAAGTCATTAATATCTCATCTATTTTTGTACGTGGCAATATAGCAAGAACGTCGTCTACATATCTATAATATATGGATACAGTGACACTTAACTAACATAAACATTGTGTCTCCAAATCATCCATCACAATATCTGCTAGGATAGGTGATAAAAGAGAACCCATCGGGCTGCCAAATATTTGTTCATAAAACTGACCATTGAAGCTGAAACTAGTTGAATCTAAAATTAATTCTGTTGCATGTAAAAATTGAGCTAAATTGAAATTTGTGTTCTTAGCAATGTCAGTCCAACGTTTTTTAATGGCATTTAAAACCAACTCTTTAAGAATATTTGTGAATAATGAACTAACATCTAAAGATATCATTATATCATTATCAGTAATAAAAGTATCTTTAATATTTTTAACGTTTATCACTCGTTTATCGCAGTCTGTAACGCTAACTCAGAAACGACTACGAACGGCTCAGAAACGACTACGAACGGCTCAGAAATGGCTTTGAACGGGTAAGAAACGATTACGAACGGCTCAGAAACGGCTTTGAACGGGTCAGAAATGACTACGAACGGCTCAGAAACGGCTCAAAAACGGCTTTGAACGGGTCAGAAACGACTACGAACGGCTCAAGAACGGCAACGAACGGGTCAAGAACGGCTCAGAAACGGCTTTGAACGGCTCAAGAACGGCTACGAACGGGTCAAGAACGGCTCAAAAACGGCTACGAACGGCTCAGAAACGGCTTTGAACGGGTCAGAAACAGCTTCAAACGGGTCTGAAACGGCTTCGAACGGGTCAAGAACAGCTATCTTACGATAGCGGACGATAAAGAACGGCTATTGAAGAATGACAACAGGAAATGTATGATAAAACAAACAACAAACGGCGATCGGGAAAGCAAAGAAGCAACATAGTTTGGAGATACGGCAGTTTGTGAGCTCACAGCAGTTATAGAAGCGGCGTCGTCGTCGTCGACATTATTATTATTATTAATAATATCATCTTCGTCATCTAAAATAATATATTTATATATTATATTAAGATTACTAATTTTTTATATTTAAAAAAATATTTTATTATTTTTAAAAAATGTTAACTTACCAGATATATCGATAACAGCAATCGGCAAGTTTTCCGGCGGGTGTATTCGTGCTCTTCCTGAAAATATTTAATTTTTTATCAGTAACTGTAATTTTACGAATAATTATTATATATGTTTAACGTTTGTAAACTTACGCGAAGGTCCTGCCTCGGGCTCTTCTTCCGCTCTACGCCTTCGGGTGGGGTGTACTGTCGCTAATTTTACAGGAGTGTTCCTCGCTACGAATAATTAATAACGATTAAAAATTTAGGCTTATAATATAATTACTGTTTCATATTTTTTCTCATCGAAAGGAATAAAATAATTACCTGTTAATTGTTTTCTTTGATAATCCGCCAGTAGATAGGCTGCATATCCACCTACATCCTCTTCTTCGTGTTGAAAAGCCTCACGCATTAATATTATTTCAGCGGCGGCGTTTAATAATTCTCTATCGCCGCCGAAATGCCTTAATCTATATAATACTCCAAGTAACGAATTGGAGATCAAGCCCGCGAATTTTCTAAAAATATTATAATTATTACACGGCTCTTCCATCAGCCGTGATAAATACGACGCGGCATTTATCGTCGGCGACAAATTCGCGGCCAAAGTTATGCATTCAGAAATTAACTTTTTCTGAGCTGCCATTTTTTATTTGCACTTAACGTTTGCACTCACAACACTAACGCGATACGTCGAAACGTGTACGTCCACGAGACTGAGTAGCTAGGACGATGTCAAACTCAAAATGCGGATTTTCTATTACGCTTCGGAGAATTTATACTTTATATCCACGCCCACCAAAAGAATGAAGGCGTCGAAAAATTCAACATTTTTTTCGGTTATATTTTAAAAGAGTGGGAGTTTCGGAAAAATTTTCAATTCTCCCGCTAGCGCTTATTTTGTTTCTCGAAAAGGAGGCGGTCATAGAGCATACGCACATTTCTTAGTCTACTTTACTTACCTATCGAATGGTGCTTTTCTTAACAATTAAGCGTGGCTGAAAAAATTTTTAGTTATTTAATTGGCAAACGTCGATTTTCTTTCCGACGAATATTCTAGATGGTGTTTGAGTTTTACAACTATTTTCCTAGCCGGGTCGGGGAAAATCATAAAATCATTTTCTCTTATTTCTTCAGATACAAAAAATAGTTGTATAGAGTATAAGCCTGCTTTTTTTTTATCCCATCATATAATGTTACGAGGTCTAAATCGCCGATCTTGCTTTTTCTTGTCCGCAAACATTTATTTTACTTTTTATTACAGGGTTTATTACAGAGGATTATTACACGCTATTCTTCGACCTAATCCGGCGTTTTTGAACTCGCAAATCCTTATTACTATATTTTAGAGCAAAAAATATTTTCAAATCAAATATAATCTCTCACGAGTTTTCTTTTTGTTTAAACATAATTCGATTTTACATAAAAAATTAATTTTCCGTTTATTCACTTACGTACACAAATTTTGTTGTCCTCTTCTCTCGTGTTACACGATCTCAAATCTCATCTCTAGAAATTTCTAAATGTTTCTAGAAGTTTTTTATTTACACAGGACTGAACATGAAAAATCCTGATTTTTCACATATAAATTGTCTTCCCCACTTTGATTTTTTAAATTTTTGCGAGAGAGGGAGATTGACAATATAAGCACGTCGACAAATCGCTCTTCCGTATTCATTCGAATTCGGGCATACGAAAACATAAGTTTGTGCTACGAAGAAAGAATTCCACGTGATTTCGCCATTTTGCTGCGTGTCGTGACTATTCGTGTGATTTTACAAGTGAAAACAATGGCCACACGTAACGAAGTAATTTTGCGAAATCTGAACGCGATCGCAATATTCGCAAGACGGATAATAACGACAACATCGACATCGATAACGCTGGAAGAAATGAGCAACGTTATTTATTGTTATCTACAACGTATGGACTTAATTCTTCGCACACTAAGAAGATACACATTGGTTTGCAATCGAGGAACGACGGCAGTGGCTTCGTACCGATTGTTAAATTATCAGGCAATTATGCCGATGGAATTTGCTTCGACGTCGACACGTGGCAGAAGTTTCAAGCCAATATGGAGCATATGAATCTATACTTGAATGAGACTCAAAAGATTAAACCTGATCCCATTATTATCGAGAATATTTCGATCAACTTCACTACTGCTTACGGAGCGAGGGCTGTACTAGTGACATACAAGGAAAACAAGGATTATGTTGCGAATGATAAGGTGGAAGAAGAACGTCGCAGCCGGCGTTGAAGAAACGAAAAACTTACTCCGTTGCGATAGTGATGCAGAAAACTACTTTCCTAGGCTTGGAAAATATTAGAAAATGCGTGGATGTGCATTTGACGCAGTTAGTTTCTATAGTCGATACTGTTAATGTAACTGCAAGATATTTAATTAACGAAATAGAATTAAAACTTCCCTTGTCTTACATTGATCGTGAAATTATAAAACTTACTGTCAAAGGCAATTATCAGGAAATTGCACGTAATGTACAAACGCAAATAAATGACTTAACATTTTTAGACGTTTACTTTGACATTGTATTTGTAGAATTACTTTCGCTTCGATTTAATGAAATTGTTCGTATTATTTTGCTAAAACGAGAATCTTAATTTTATAAAAAACAAAAATTATTATCAATAATAAATGAAATTGTTTCTATCTTCAATCAGAACATTTTCTTTTATCCTCCCTATAATATTGCCTCCTTGTGTCTACTGCGAGCGTAGAACATTGCGACGTAAATCATAGTTTGATCCTCGAACGTTAAACGAGCTTATCTTTTCCGTCACGAGTGAGCGGCATGGAGAGCACCGCGTACATCTATCTATATAAGTTCCGTCCGTCTGTCTGTCTGACCGCGAACTACTTTCACATTTGTGGACCGATTTTCTCGAAATTGGTACCAAAGTGTTGCAAATTTTTCGGGGATTGCTACTAATGTGGTTTTTTTTAGTTTCTACCCACCCACGCACACCCACCCACGCATTCACGCATTTATTGACCGATTTTCACGAAAATGGTATCAAAATTTCGCAAATTTTTCGGGGATGGCTACTATGTTGTTTTTTTTAACTTTTGCCCACCCACTCACCCACCCACGCACCCACCCACTCACCCACCCACGCACCCACCCACATATTCACATATTCATTGACAGATTTTTATATAATCTATATATAAAGTACCTTTGTGGTTTTTTTTTAAGTTTTATATCCCTACTCATCCACCCACGCAGCAATTCATCAATTCATATATTTGTTGACAGATTTTCTCGAAATTGGTGTATTCACATGTTCATTGACAGATTTTTATATAATCTATCTATATATATAAGTACCTTTGTGGGTTTTTTTTAAGTTTTATATCCCCATTCATCCACCCACGCAGCAATCCATCAATTCATATATTTGTTGACCGATTTTATCAAAATTGATATTAAATTTTTAAAAAATTTTTGGGGCTGACTACTGTTTTTTTAAAATTTTTATACTACGATCAACCCACCCACGCATTTACCCACGCATTCAAAAATATATTTACTGATTTTATAGAAATTGTTAAGAAAATTTTCCAAAATTTTTGGAGGATGGCTATTATGTGGTTTTTTTAAGTTTTGCTCAATTTGCATCCATCCATCTATATATATAAGTTCCGTCCGTCTGTCTGTCTGACCGCGAACTACTTCCACATTTGTGGACCGATCTTCTCGAAATTGATACCAAAATAGTAGGAATACTATGCCGGTTCTAACTCAGGTCCTCTGAGGGGGGTGCGGGGAGCGGGGGGTTCTCCGTGGCGAGGGGTATGACGTCACGCGAGGCGGGGGTATCTCGTAGGCGCGGGGGCTGACGTCACGCGGGTGGAGGGGGATGTTTCGACAAAGGAGGGGGAGTTTTCTGAGTGCAATATTTGTAGATGGTATCTTTACGACTTTTTTTTTATGAGGGGTCTTAGACATTTTCCCCAAAAAGGTATAGAACAAGCGCCGATGATTGACAATTTTGTACCCTCGTTAATATAATTTTATTATGGAAGCGCCGATGTCCGGCTGCTCGTCAACGGAGCGTTCTAGAATCCATTAAAACTATGTTTTTTTTCATTTTATGGACATTTTATCATTACGAAAGGAATGAAGATTTTAGGGCCGACGCTGCGACGAACATGTCTAAACGTGATTTAATAGGCCTCTACCTATTTGCGTTGACGTTCGGCAGCTTTGTATCCTCGCGGAAAATCTCCCATAAAACGAGAGCGAAACATTTTTCTTAATATTTTTTAAGGAAGAATGCAACGTATCGGCGCCAACGTTCGGCAGCTTGTGTCCTTACTCCTCTATCCATAAAACCGATATCTCGGGAAACTATCTTTTGAGATACGCCAAATGTTAGAAAAGAAGATAGAATTAGGTGAAATATATATAAGGAGGATGAGAGCGCGTCAAACCATAGTACGATTTGAAAGCGCATAGATGCAGCGGTGAAAAAAGTTTAGTGGTTACTTTCTTGTATTAGAAGTGTTAGTGGTATAATAGTGAATAAAAGAAATAATGGAAAACATCGAGCAGAACGAACGCGACCTGTTGGAGCGGTCCCGCCAAGTCAACACCTTGGGTGAATATTTTGAATGGGCGCTGCGCTGCGAGGACTTTATCAAACTGCTCGAAGAACGCAGTCGTGTCAAGCGTCCGCGACTCTCCATTGGATATAGACAATCTTTGGTTGCTAGAATCGCGCGACTCGAGGGTGCAAAGACTCGATTGCAGAGACAGTTTATACCCAATGGTGGTAATTACAGTGGCGGTAATTACAGTGGCGATAATAACACGGGAAGACTCGTTTGGCGAGAGATCGATACCGCGTTCGAAAATCGGATACTGACAGGTGCGGTGATTAACGCAGACTATATCGAACCGCGACAATTTTTGGAAGACGCTAGTAGTGTAGTTCTCGAGCAAGTGCAAGATGTTATAAAAATACACAACTGTGCAAAAGTAAATACCGTGTTCAACGGTGAGTTTGTGACAGGTGATATGCGCTCCAACAAAAGCATTAACACGCGAAATTATGAACTCTTTCGCACCGTCCGATTTACACGAGTGGTATGAGCGGCATGTCATCGAATCCACATTGGCGTCTCTCGAAGAGTTTCAGGAACGTGATAGCGGATGGGCATTGTCACGAATCCTTGATCTTACGGTCAACGTCAACAAGTGCAATCCTATGCGCGCGGGGT
Organism: Prenolepis imparis; assembly: GCF_030444845.1. Classification (NCBI taxonomy): domain Eukaryota; kingdom Metazoa; phylum Arthropoda; class Insecta; order Hymenoptera; family Formicidae; genus Prenolepis; species Prenolepis imparis. The sequence continues at coordinate 46,774 of NW_028141235.1, read as the reverse complement.
GTTATCTAAACTTACCGCGAGAAATTATGACGAAGAGAGCAGTGGTGAACGTGCAGTCTAAAGACAATGCATGTTTCGCGTGGTCAGTGGTGGCCGCTCTGTACCCCGCCGAAAGTAATGTGACACGGGAATTTTCATATCCTCATTACACGACAGTGTTAAATCTACAAAACATTGAGTTTCCGATGACGTTAAACCAAATTAAAAAGTTTGAACTGGCAAATAACATCTCAATCAACGTCTACGGCATCGAGAGGAAGAAGGAATTATCTATTCTTCCGATACAGCTCACCGATCGGACGAGAGAAAAACATGTAAATATGCTGTATGTGGAGGAGGACGACAGCGTTGGGCATTTCGCGTATATAAAAAAATCTATCCCGGCTTGTCAGCACGCAACTGAGCAAACATGACCACAAGAAATATATCTGCGATCGGTATGTATATTTATTGCAAATTATATAATAATTGTAAATAAAATTGTAAATAAAATTATAATTTTTTTTTTCTTTCACAGATGCTTGCACTTCTTTAATTTGAGCGAAAAATTGGAGGCTCACATTGCGGACTGTCGAAAAATGAACGACTGCGCTATCCGATTACCAAGCGATAAAGACAAGTGGCTCGACTTCGACAACTACAACAGAAAGGAGCGATTTCCCTTCGTGGTGTACGCCGACTTGGAGTGTGTGCTGAAGAAGACGCCGGAACATGCGTCATACTCCCAACATCACGAGGTATTTAGCGTTGGGTATTACGTGCAATGTTCGTACGACAACTCGTTATCCGCGTATAATTCTCGCCGTAGTATCGATTGCGTTTCATGGTTCGCCGAAGAACTTAAAAATTTAGCGCATCGCGTAAAGGGTATTTTGTCTGATAATGTCCACATGACAAAATTAACGCAAGATGAATGGGAAAAATTTCATAGCGTCACGCAATGTCACATTTGCGAAAAACCGTTTGCGCCGGATGATACACGCGTACGCGATCATTGTCATCTGACCGGGCGATACAGGGATCCCGCGCACTCAAACTGTAATCTAAACTACAAAGACTCTTATGTCATTCCTGTAGTTTTCCATAATCTATCCGGCTATGACGCACATTTTATCATAAAAGAAATAGCTACCGCGTATGAAGGACGCGTAGATGTGCTTCCAATAACAAAAGAAAAATACATTTCATTTACGAAGACTGTCAATAGTACCGACGACGATAAAGATCGGAAAGCTTGCATGAAATTACGATTCATCGATTCATACAAATTTCTCAATGCTAGTCTTGACAAATTGGCATCTTTTTTGAATAAGGATAAGTTAAAAATTTTGCGTACCAATTTTTCCGCATTATCCGCTAACAATTTTGAATTATTAACGCGAAAAGGTGTCTTTCCGTACGAGTACATTGACTGCGTGGACAGGCTGCAGGACACGCGTTTACCACCACGCGAATCGTTTTACAGTTCTTTAACCAGTGACACTGTATCCGAGAGCGACTACGCACACGCCGTCAACGTGTGGCAGCAGTTCTCCATTCAAACCTTGGGTGAATACAGCGATCTGTACTTAAAAACTGATGTCTTGTTGTTGGCAGATATATTTGAAAACTTTCGCGACACTTGCATCGCGAGTTACGGACTCGACCCTACGTATTATTATACTCTTCCTGGGTATACATGGGACGCCATGTTAAAACATACACGCGTAAATTTCGAACTGCTTACCGATATCGATATGGTTATGTTTATTGAACGGGGTATACGCGGCGGTCTAAGTCAATGTTCAGGAAGATACGCGCATGCTAATAACAAGTACATGCAGTCGTATGATCCATCGAAACCATCATCATATTTAATGTATTTAGATGTAAATAATTTGTATGGATGGGCAATGTGTCAACCACTGCCTTATGCCGATTTTCGATGGGTCGACGATGTATCTAACTTTGACATCTCGTCAATAGCGCTCGATTCACCTACAGGCTATATCCTCGAAGTAGATTTAGAGTATCCACAACATCTTCACGACACGCACACTGACCTACCGTTTTGCCCGACACGTGACAAACCGCCCGGCAAGCGGGAAGATAAGCTTCTCGCAACGCTATATGATAAGAAGCGTTACGTCATACACTACCGCAACCTGCAGCAGTGCACACGTCACGGCCTTCGCGTTACAAAAATACATCGCGTATTACAATTCGCTCAATCCGCATGGCTCCGCGATTACATTGAACTAAATACAAAATTTAGAACACAAGCGAAAAATGATTTTGAGAAAAATTTGTACAAATTGATGAACAACGCGGTATTTGGCAAAACGATGGAAAATGTGCGTAATCATGTAGATGTAAAATTATTGACAAAGTGGGACGGACGATACGGAGCAGAGGCGATGATAGCGAAACCAAATTTCCATAGCAGGAGCGTCTTTTCAGAAAATTTAATTGCCGTAGAATTACGTAAACTAGAAGTAAAATTTAACAAACCAATCTATGTTGGTATGTGTATACTCGACATATCGAAAGTGTGTCTGTACGAATTTCATCACGAGTACATGTCACCGCTCTATCGTGACAGATGTCGGGTAATGTACACCGATACAGATAGTTTAATATATCATATTAAATGCGAAGACGTGTATGAAAATATGAAACGCGATATCGCTAGATTCGATACGAGCGATTATCCAATTGACAACGCGTACAGTATACCGCTTGTGAATAAAAAGGTGCCAGGTCTAATGAAGGATGAAAATAATGGCGCGATAATGACTGAATTTGTAGGACTTAGAGCAAAAATGTACGCTTTGCGAGTAGATGGTAAGAAAGATACAAAAAAGGTTAAAGGTGTCAAAAGTAACGTTGTCGCGAGAACGATAACATTCGACGATTATACGCGGTGCCTGAACGACGAGATTGAAATGACACGTAGTCAGTCATGTATTAGGTCGAAATTGCATGAAGTATACACCATCTGCGAGACAAAAATTGCTCTAAGTCCGTACGACGATAAGCGGTATATCATACCTGATTCGACCGACACATTACCATGGGGACATTATCAGATACCCTTATAAAATATAATGTAATATAATGTATGTGCGATATGTTATGTAACATATGTGTATGTATTTCATATATTGGAACGGGAAGGATGTATTAATAAAGATTTTGTATTTCACATATTTCATGTATATTGTAATATTTCAAATACTTTTATTTGTTGTACACATTATATATTTTTTAATTTTTGAGTAATTAATAAATACAATTTGTATGAATTAAATTGCATTGTCCTTATGTATCCAAGAGTTGTGCGAATTGTCAAATCCCAGCCATTTTACGTAAACCTCGTCACCCCTCCTGCGCAGTACTTTCTCTACGAGATATACGTCCGGATAATTCGCGCTATGCAACTCGTGCTCGTAAAACGCTCCAGCGACAGATGTTTTGCGATAGTCCTCGAGTAGATAGGTTACGGGATTAGTACGCTGCACTTTAACAATTTTAAACACTTCGGTTGTCCAATTTGGTGTGTAACCCTTCTCAAAAAGTTTCTTGTACTTGCTAACGCGTACCGGGTCACCTACTTTGAACTTTGCCGGAGCGGCAATCTTTATGTTACTATATACCGTTTTTAAAAGTTTATCAGCGATCGCGGGGGTGACGTCGACGGGTCGCATGCCGATCGTTCGATGCTTGCGCGCGTTGTAATCCGATACGAGTTCCGCCAACGCGTCGATCCACTTGTAAGTTCCGTTCAGCGTAAACATCTTCCACATGTCGTTCTTCAGCGTGCGATTGAATCGCTCCACAACCGATGCCTTCAATACCGAATATGTAGAATAGTGATTGATGTTATGTTTCCGTATAAGCCGTTGCACGTCGGCGTTATAAAATTCTTTCCCCATGTCGGTTTGCATGTTTCTCGGGCATCTCTTGCTATCTCGAATTATCTCGGCGATAGCGTCAGCCGTCTCGCTTCCAGCTTTACTCTTGAGTGGTATGGCCCACGCGTACTTGCTCAACACATCGATGACGGTGAGTATGTAGTGGTAACCTCTGTTGAAACGAGAGTACGGACGCATCTCGACGATGTCAGCTTGCCACAGGTCATCGTATCCCCGCACTATGACGTGTCTTCGGGGAAAATTTTTCCTTGCCGGCGCGTGCAGTTCGTTCACCAACTGCCGTTTCTCCAAACTATGTTGTTTCATCGCTTCGTCGGTTTTTCTCGATCGCCGTTTGTCGCTCGTTTTATGATTCATTTTCGTTTGTCGTTCTTCAATAGCCGTTCCTGACCCGTTCTTGAGCCGTTCGTAGCCGTTCCTGACCCGTTCGTAGCCGTTCCTGACCCGTTCGTAGCCGTTCCTGACCCGTTCTTGAGCCGTTCCTGACCCGTTCTTGAGCCGTTCCTGACCCGTTCGTAGCCGTTCCTGACCCGTTCTTGAGCCGTTCTTGAGCCGTTCTTGTGTTGTTTACTTCCGTTCTTGACCCATTCGAAAATCGTTCTTGATTCGTTCGCTGCCTTGTTCACAGTCGTTTCTAACCCGTTCGTAGCCTTTCCTGACCCGTTCGCAGCCGTTACTGACCCGTTCGCAGCCCTGCTTGAGTTGTTTGTAGCCTTGCATGTAGCCTTTAAAGACTTGTTCGTAGCCTCGTTCGCAGCCCTGCTTGAGTTGTTGGTAGCCTCGTTCGCTGTTGCTAGGCCGTTCATAGCCTCGTTCGCAGCTGTTGCTAGGCCGTTCACTACCACTCATTGTAGTTAGATAGTAGTTCGATAATCCTTCGTAGCTGTTCGATAATTGTTCGTAGCCGTTCGATAACCCTTCGTAGATGTTCGATAACCGTTCGATAGCCGCTCCTAACCCGTTCACTGCTGCTCATTCAGGTTGATAGCCGTTTCTGAGTTAGCGTTAGCCGCGCGTTGAAGTTCGTTTATCACAATCTGTATTGCCCGCACATCCTTCTCGAACGAAGTCAGCTTCTCATCTGATTCTTTCTGTTGATTCATCAATCTTTTAACGCAGGATTCCACATACAGTTTGTTGACGGCATCGGTGTCAGCCTCAGGTTGCGCTACACGACGAATCTTCCTCGACCTTGCGTCATAGTCCGTAACGACGCGACACAGAGCGTTTTCATGCACATAACTTTTCACCAATCTATCCCAAGAACCGCTTGTGCCGGTTGCATCATTTCTTGGTTCGAATAATCCAAATTTGTTGATAGGCATTTTTTCCACCGATGAGTGACGCTGATCGACTGATTAGATTTGTCGAGACACCATTCAATTTATAATAATGCCTGCTTCGCGAAGTTCCTCGATGATCGACAGGATCTCATTGTCGTGAGCGTTGTGGCCAGCTCGGCGCGAAGCGTCCAGCAATCGTACCCGATCCACTAGCTCGTTGGGGTCATTCCAGTGTATGTAATCGATCTTATTGTCGGTTAGCGCCATCGCGTGAGGCATGAATACTCCCTTTCCAGATTTTTTCTTTTCAATCGATATCAATGGTGCGATTATATGTTTGTACTTGTATCCCCTGTTGCTTCGTAATTGGCCTTGTGTGTCATAATTGCGTTTATGCGCGTTCGTCGCCAATAATATACTCTTGTATTTACACGGAGGATGATATGCGTAAATACAGGAGTATAACGAATCAAGAACGATTTTCGAATGGGTCAAGAACGGAAGTAAACAACACAAGAACGGCTCAAGAACGGCTCAAGAACGGGTCAGGAACGGCTACGAACGGGTCAGGAACGGCTCAAGAACGGGTCAGGAACGGCTCAAGAACGGGTCAGGAACGGCTACGAACGGGTCAGGAACGGCTACGAACGGGTCAGGAACGGCTACGAACGGCTCAAGAACGGGTCAGGAACGGCTATTGAAGAACGACAAACGAAAATGAATCATAAAACGAGCGACAAACGGCGATCGAGAAAAACCGACGAAGCGATGAAACAACATAGTTTGGAGAAACGGCAGTTGGTGAACGAACTGCACGCGCCGGCAAGGAAAAATTTTCCCCGAAGACACGTCATAGTGCGGGGATACGATGACCTGTGGCAAGCTGACATCGTCGAGATGCGTCCGTACTCTCGTTTCAACAGAGGTTACCACTACATACTCACCGTCATCGATGTGTTGAGCAAGTACGCGTGGGCCATACCACTCAAGAGTAAAGCTGGAAGCGAGACGGCTGACGCTATCGCCGAGATAATTCGAGATAGCAAGAGATGCCCGAGAAACATGCAAACCGACATGGGGAAAGAATTTTATAACGCCGACGTGCAACGGCTTATACGGAAACATAACATCAATCACTATTCTACATATTCGGTATTGAAGGCATCGGTTGTGGAGCGATTCAATCGCACGCTGAAGAACGACATGTGGAAGATGTTTACGCTGAACGGAACTTACAAGTGGATCGACGCGTTGGCGGAACTCGTATCGGATTACAACGCGCGCAAGCATCGAACGATCGGCATGCGACCCGTCGACGTCACCCCCGCGATCGCTGATAAACTTTTAAAAACGGTATATAGTAACATAAAGATTGCCGCTCCGGCAAAGTTCAAAGTAGGTGACCCGGTACGCGTTAGCAAGTACAAGAAACTTTTTGAGAAGGGTTACACACCAAATTGGACAACCGAAGTGTTTAAAATTGTTAAAGTGCAGCGTACTAATCCCGTAACCTATCTACTCGAGGACTATCGCAAAACATCTGTCGCTGGAGCGTTTTACGAGCACGAGTTGCATAGCGCGAATTATCCGGACGTATATCTCGTAGAGAAAGTACTGCGCAGGAGGGGTGACGAGGTTTACGTAAAATGGCTGGGATTTGACAATTCGCACAACTCTTGGATACATAAGGACAATGCAATTTAATTCATACAAATTGTATTTATTAATTACTCAAAAATTAAAAAATATATAATGTGTACAACAAATAAAAGTATTTGAAATATTACAATATACATGAAATATGTGAAATACAAAATCTTTATTAATACATCCTTCCCGTTCCAATATATGAAATACATACACATATGTTACATAACATATCGCACATACATTATATTACATTATATTTTATAAGGGTATCTGATAATGTCCCCATGGTAATGTGTCGGTCGAATCAGGTATGATATACCGCTTATCGTCGTACGGACTTAGAGCAATTTTTGTCTCGCAGATGGTGTATACTTCATGCAATTTCGACCTAATACATGACTGACTACGTGTCATTTCAATCTCGTCGTTCAGGCACCGCGTATAATCGTCGAATGTTATCGTTCTCGCGACAACGTTACTTTTGACACCTTTAACCTTTTTTGTATCTTTCTTACCATCTACTCGCAAAGCGTACATTTTTGCTCTAAGTCCTACAAATTCAGTCATTATCGCGCCATTATTTTCATCCTTCATTAGACCTGGCACCTTTTTATTCACAAGCGGTATACTGTACGCGTTGTCAATTGGATAATCGCTCGTATCGAATCTAGCGATATCGCGTTTCATATTTTCATACACGTCTTCGCATTTAATATGATATATTAAACTATCTGTATCGGTGTACATTACCCGACATCTGTCACGATAGAGCGGTGACATGTACTCGTGATGAAATTCGTACAGACACACTTTCGATATGTCGAGTATACACATACCAACATAGATTGGTTTGTTAAATTTTACTTCTAGTTTACGTAATTCTACGGCAATTAAATTTTCTGAAAAGACGCTCCTGCTATGGAAATTTGGTTTCGCTATCATCGCCTCTGCTCCGTATCGTCCGTCCCACTTTGTCAATAATTTTACATCTACATGATTACGCACATTTTCCATCGTTTTGCCAAATACCGCGTTGTTCATCAATTTGTACAAATTTTTCTCAAAATCATTTTTCGCTTGTGTTCTAAATTTTGTATTTAGTTCAATGTAATCGCGGAGCCATGCGGATTGAGCGAATTGTAATACGCGATGTATTTTTGTAACGCGAAGGCCGTGACGTGTGCACTGCTGCAGGTTGCGGTAGTGTATGACGTAACGCTTCTTATCATATAGCGTTGCGAGAAGCTTATCTTCCCGCTTGCCGGGCGGTTTGTCACGTGTCGGGCAAAACGGTAGGTCAGTGTGCGTGTCGTGAAGATGTTGTGGATACTCTAAATCTACTTCGAGGATATAGCCTGTAGGTGAATCGAGCGCTATTGACGAGATGTCAAAGTTAGATACATCGTCGACCCATCGAAAATCGGCATAAGGCAGTGGTTGACACATTGCCCATCCATACAAATTATTTACATCTAAATACATTAAATATGATGATGGTTTCGATGGATCATACGACTGCATGTACTTGTTATTAGCATGCGCGTATCTTCCTGAACATTGACTTAGACCGCCGCGTATACCCCGTTCAATAAACATAACCATATCGATATCGGTAAGCAGTTCGAAATTTACGCGTGTATGTTTTAACATGGCGTCCCATGTATACCCAGGAAGAGTATAATAATACGTAGGGTCGAGTCCGTAACTCGCGATGCAAGTGTCGCGAAAGTTTTCAAATATATCTGCCAACAACAAGACATCAGTTTTTAAGTACAGATCGCTGTATTCACCCAAGGTTTGAATGGAGAACTGCTGCCACACGTTGACGGCGTGTGCGTAGTCGCTCTCGGATACAGTGTCACTGGTTAAAGAACTGTAAAACGATTCGCGTGGTGGTAAACGCGTGTCCTGCAGCCTGTCCACGCAGTCAATGTACTCGTACGGAAAGACACCTTTTCGCGTTAATAATTCAAAATTGTTAGCGGATAATGCGGAAAAATTGGTACGCAAAATTTTTAACTTATCCTTATTCAAAAAAGATGCCAATTTGTCAAGACTAGCATTGAGAAATTTGTATGAATCGATGAATCGTAATTTCATGCAAGCTTTCCGATCTTTATCGTCGTCGGTACTATTGACAGTCTTCGTAAATGAAATGTATTTTTCTTTTGTTATTGGAAGCACATCTACGCGTCCTTCATACGCGGTAGCTATTTCTTTTATGATAAAATGTGCGTCATAGCCGGATAGATTATGGAAAACTACAGGAATGACATAAGAGTCTTTGTAGTTTAGATTACAGTTTGAGTGCGCGGGATCCCTGTATCGCCCGGTCAGATGACAATGATCGCGTACGCGTGTATCATCCGGCGCAAACGGTTTTTCGCAAATGTGACATTGCGTGACGCTATGAAATTTTTCCCATTCATCTTGCGTTAATTTTGTCATGTGGACATTATCAGACAAAATACCCTTTACGCGATGCGCTAAATTTTTAAGTTCTTCGGCGAACCATGAAACGCAATCGATACTACGGCGAGAATTATACGCGGATAACGAGTTGTCGTACGAACATTGCACGTAATACCCAACGCTAAATACCTCGTGATGTTGGGAGTATGACGCATGTTCCGGCGTCTTCTTCAGCACACACTCCAAGTCGGCGTACACCACGAAGGGAAATCGCTCCTTTCTGTTGTAGTTGTCGAAGTCGAGCCACTTGTCTTTATCGCTTGGTAATCGGATAGCGCAGTCGTTCATTTTTCGACAGTCCGCAATGTGAGCCTCCAATTTTTCGCTCAAATTAAAGAAGTGCAAGCATCTGTGAAAGAAAAAAAAAATTATAATTTTATTTACAATTTTATTTACAATTATTATATAATTTGCAATAAATATACATACCAATCGCAGATATATTTCTTGTGGTCATGTTTGCTCAGTTGCGTGCTGACAAGCCGGGATAGATTTTTTATATACGCGAAATGCCCAACGCTGTCGTCCTCCTCCACATACAGCATATTTACATGTTTTTCTCTCGTCCGATCGGTGAGCTGTATCGGAAGAATAGATAATTCCTTCTTCCTCTCGATGCCGTAGACGTTGATTGAGATGTTATTTGCCAGTTCAAACTTTTTAATTTGGTTTAACGTCATCGGAAACTCAATGTTTTGTAGATTTAACACTGTCGTGTAATGAGGATATGAAAATTCCCGTGTCACATTACTTTCGGCGGGGTACAGAGCGGCCACCACTGACCACGCGAAACATGCATTGTCTTTAGACTGCACGTTCACCACTGCTCTCTTCGTCATAATTTCTCGCGGTAAGTTTAGATAACACCCCGCGCGCATAGGATTGCACTTGTTGACGTTGACCGTAAGATCAAGGATTCGTGACAATGCCCATCCGCTATCACGTTCCTGAAACTCTTCGAGAGACGCCAATGTGGATTCGATGACATGCCGCTCATACCACTCGTGTAAATCGGACGGTGCGAAAGAGTTCATAATTTCGCGTGTTAATGCTTTTGTTGGAGCGCATATCACCTGTCACAAACTCACCGTTGAACACGGTATTTACTTTTGCACAGTTGTGTATTTTTATAACATCTTGCACTTGCTCGAGAACTACACTACTAGCGTCTTCCAAAAATTGTCGCGGTTCGATATAGTCTGCGTTAATCACCGCACCTGTCAGTATCCGATTTTCGAACGCGGTATCGATCTCTCGCCAAACGAGTCTTCCCGTGTTATTATCGCCACTGTAATTACCGCCACTGTAATTACCACCACTGGGTATAAACTGTCTCTGCAATCGAGTCTTTGCACCCTCGAGTCGCGCGATTCTAGCAACCAAAGATTGTCTATATCCAATGGAGAGTCGCGGACGCTTGACACGACTGCGTTCTTCGAGCAGTTTGATAAAGTCCTCGCAGCGCAGCGCCCATTCAAAATATTCACCCAAGGTGTTGACTTGGCGGGACCGCTCCAACAGGTCGCGTTCGTTCTGCTCGATGTTTTCCATTATTTCTTTTATTCACTATTATACCACTAACACTTCTAATACAAGAAAGTAACCACTAAACTTTTTTCACCGCTGCATCTATGCGCTTTCAAATCGTACTATGGTTTGACGCGCTCTCATCCTCCTTATATATATTTCACCTAATTCTATCTTCTTTTCTAACATTTGGCGTATCTCAAAAGATAGTTTCCCGAGATATCGGTTTTATGGATAGAGGAGTAAGGACACAAGCTGCCGAACGTTGGCGCCGATACGTTGCATTCTTCCTTAAAAAATATTAAGAAAAATGTTTCGCTCTCGTTTTATGGGAGATTTTCCGCGAGGATACAAAGCTGCCGAACGTCAACGCAAATAGGTAGAGGCCTATTAAATCACGTTTAGACATGTTCGTCGCAGCGTCGACCCTAAAATCTTCATTCCTTTCGTAATGATAAAATGTCCATAAAATGAAAAAAAACATAGTTTTAATGGATTCTAGAACGCTCCGTTGACGAGCAGCCGGACATCGGCGCTTCCATAATAAAATTATATTAACGAGGGTACAAAATTGTCAATCATCGGCGCTTGTTCTATACCTTTTTGGGGAAAATGTCTAAGACCCCTCATAAAAAAAAAGTCGTAAAGATACCATCTACAAATATTGCACTCAGAAAACTCCCCCTCCTTTGTCGAAACATCCCCCTCCACCCGCGTGACGTCAGCCCCCGCGCCTACGAGATACCCCCGCCTCGCGTGACGTCATACCCCTCGCCACGGAGAACCCCCCGCGCCCCGCACCCCCCTCAGAGGACCTGAGTTAGAACCGGCATAGTATTACTACTCAAAGTGTTGCAAATTTTTCGGGGATTGCTACTAATGTGGTTTTTTTTAGTTTCTACCCACCCACGCACACCCACCCACGCATTCACGCATTTATTGACCGATTTTCACGAAATTGGTACCAAAATTTCGCAAATTTTTCGTAGATGACGACGATGTGTTTTTTTTAGTTTCATACCCCCACCCACGCACCCACCCACGCACCCACGCACGTATATTCACATATTCATTGACAGATTTTTACGAAATTGGTACCACAATTTTGCAAATTTTTCGAGGATCGTTAATTTGTGGTTTTTTAAAGGTTTTTTTAAGTTTACACCCACCCACGCACACCCACCCACGCATTCACGCATTTATTGACCGATTTTCACGGAATTGGTACCAAAATTTCGCAAATTTTTCGGGGATGGCTACTATGTTGTTTTTTTTAACTTTTGCCCACCCACTCACCCACCCACGCACCCATCCACGTATTCACATATTCATTGACAGATTTTTATATAATCTATATATAAAGTACCTTTGTGGTTTTTTTTAAGTTTTATATCCCTACTCATCCACCCACGCAGCAATTCATCAATTCATATATTTGTTGACAGATTTTCTCGAAATTGGTGTATTCACATGTTCATTGACAGATTTTTATATAATCTATATATATATAAGTACCTTTGTGGTTCTTTTAAGTTTTATATCCCCACTCATTCGCCCACGCAGCAATCCATCAATTCATATATTTGTTGACCGATTTTATCAAAATTGATATTAAATTTTTTAAAAATTTTTGGGGCTGACTACTGTTTTTTTTAAATTTTTATACTACGATCAACCCACTCACGCATCTACCCACGCATTCAAAAATATATTTACTGATTTTATAGAAATTGTTAAGAAAATTTTCCAAATTTTTCGAGGATGGCTATTATGTGGTTTTTTTAAGTTTTGCTCAAATGCACCCATCCATCAACTCATATATTTGTTGACCGATTTTATAGAAATTGGTACCAAAATTTTTAAATTTTTTCGGGAATGGCGAAAATGATGGTTTTTTTAAATTTAAAACCCCAAATCACACACCCACCCACGCGCGCGCGCATTTATGGACTGATTTTCACCAAATTGGTATCAAAATATTTAAAATTATTATGTTTGCGATGATCGATGAAAAATTTTGATTTTAAAAAAATATGTATATTTTTTTGAAGATTTCTACATCATTGTGTTTAGAATTTTCCAAAACATTGAAATATAAAATTTTATTAAATACATGAAATATGTATATTTTTTTGAAGATTTATACAACATTGTGTTTAGAATGTTCCAAAACATTGAGATATAAAATATTATTAAATACATGTATGTGTTCATCCACATTTATCCATTTTATTATATCTATACACACACACACAAACATAGATATATAGATATACATACACATAGCGTTTAAAAATTTAATCTTATGTAATAATCTATATATAGTTTATATTTTTTGACGTGAGTAATTTAATGACTATTTGCTGGTTTCACATTTTAAATGTCATTTATTTAATGAAATAAATAGACTGATTAAAAAATAAAATAAGTATTATCATGGATAAAAAATTAAATAAATCAAATAAATGTGAGAATATAATGAATGAAAATAATGGCATTAAACAGAGTGAAATAGTTAGAGAATGTGAGAATGTAATGAATGAAAATAATAGCATTAGCCAAGGCGACGAATATGAAAATGGTAAATATTAAAAAATAATTAATTAGTTAATTTATAAAAATTAATTTTATTTAATGTAATTGTACACACATACTTTATTGTTTAAAAAATTGCAGTACTTCAAGATGAGCAGTCTATATATATAAGTCCGTCTGTCTGTCTGTATGTACGCGAACTCCTTCCACATTTGTGGACCGATTTTTGTGAAACAAGTACCAAAATGTTGCAAATTTTTCGGGGGTGGCTGCTGTGGGGTTTATTTTAATTTAAAAAAAAATTTTTTTTTTCTCATAGAGGAGGGTATGTTTTCCTGAAAATAATTTTTTTACAGATTTTTACGCCATTTACGCCAATGTGTTTAGGGTGTTCCAAAACATTGTATGTGGGTGGTTGCGTTTTGCCCACAATGTTTTGGAACACCCTAAACATATTGGCGTAAATGGCGTAAAAATCTGTAAAAAAATTATTTGGCGTGGGCAAAACCCACGCAACCACCCAAAAAACCAACCAACGCACTTATACATTTGTTCACCGATTTTCAATAAATTCGTAAAAAAATTCAGCAAATTTTTCGGTGATGGCTACTATATGTGATTTTTTTAACCCACCCTCGCACCCACCTACGCACTCATACATTTGTTAACCGATTTTCAATAAATTGGTTCCAAAATTTCGCTAATTATTCGGGGATGGCTACTATATGTGATTTTTTTTGTTTTACACCTTCACCCACGCACCCACCCAAGCAATCACATATTTATTAACCGATATTTTCGAAATTGGTAGTCAAATTTTCGATATTTTTAAGAAATGACCATTATGGTTATTTTAAAGTTTTGCCCACCCACGCAACCACCCACGCACCCACCTACGCAATCATATATTTTTTCATCTATTTGCATGAAATTGGTAACAAAATTTATCAAATTTTTCGGGGATGGCTATTATATGTGATTTTTTTTAACAAACCCTCGCAACCACCCACGCACCCACCCACGTACTAATACATTTGTTCGCTGATTTTCACGAAATTGGTGAACGATTCGAAATTGGTATTAAAATTTTCAAATTTTTAATTTTTTAAGTTTTGCTAACCCACGCAACCACCCACACACCCATCCACGCACTCATAAATTTGTTAACCGATTTTCACGAAATTGGTACCAAAATTTCGAAAATTATTCGGGGATGACTATTATATGTGATTTTTTTAGTTTTGTCTACTTACGCACCCACCCACGCATCCACACACGCATTCACGCATTTATTGACCGATTTTCACGAAATTGGTACCAAAATTTCGCAAATTTTTCGTAGATGACGACGATGTGTTTTTTTTAGTTTTATACCCCCACCCACGCACCCACCCACGCACGTATATTCACATATTCATTGACTGATTTTCACGAAATTGGTACCATAATTTTGCAAATTTTTCGAGGATCGTTAATTTGTGGTTTTTTAAAGGTTTTTTTAAGTTTACACCCACCCACGCACACCCACCCACGCATTCACGCATTTATTGACCGATTTTCACGGAATTGGTACCAAAATTTCGCAAATTTTTCGGGGATGGCTACTATGTTGTTTTTTTTAACTTTTGCCCACCCACTCACCCACCCACGCACCCATCCACGTATTCACATATTCATTGACAGATTTTTATATAATCTATATATAAAGTACCTTTGTGGTTTTTTTTTAAGTTTTATATCCCTACTCATCCACCCACGCAGCAATTCATCAATTCATATATTTGTTGACAGATTTTCTCGAAATTGGTGTATTCACATGTTCATTGACAGATTTTTATATAATCTATATATATATAAGTACCTTTGTGGTTTTTTTTAAGTTTTATATCCCCATTCATTCACCCACGCAGCAATCCATCAATTCATATATTTGTTGACCGATTTTATCAAAATTGATATTAAATTTTTTAAAAATTTTTGGGGCTGACTACTGTTTTTTTTTAAATTTTTATACTACGATCAACCCACCCACGCATCTACCCACGCATTCAAAAATATATTTACTGATTTTATAGAAATTGTTAAGAAAATTTTCCAAATTTTTCGAGGATGGCTATTATGTGGTTTTTTTAAGTTTTGCTCACCCACCCACCCATGCACCCATCCATCAACTCATATATTTGTTGACCGATTTTATAGAAATTGGTAC
The DNA here is from genome assembly GCF_030444845.1 of Prenolepis imparis. Taxonomy (NCBI): domain Eukaryota; kingdom Metazoa; phylum Arthropoda; class Insecta; order Hymenoptera; family Formicidae; genus Prenolepis; species Prenolepis imparis. The sequence goes on along the minus strand of NW_028141235.1, from coordinate 31,184 downwards.
CAAAATTTTTAAATTTTTTCGGGAATGGCGAAAATGATGGTTTTTTAAAGTTTAAAACCCCAAATCACGCACCCACCCACGCGCGCGCGCATTTATGGACTGATTTTCACCAAATTGGTATCAAAATGTTTAAAATTATTATGTTTGCGATGATCGATGAAAAATTTTGATTTTTATAAAATTTTAATTTTAAAAAAATATGTATATTTTTTTGAAGATTTCTACATCATTGTGTTTAGAATTTTCCAAAACATTGAAATATAAAATTTTATTAAATACATGAAATATGTATATTTTTTTGAAGATTTATACAACATTGTGTTTAGAATGTTCCAAAACATTGAGATATAAAATATTATTAAATACATGTATGTGTTCATCCACATTTATCCATTTTATTATATCTACACACACATAGATATATAGATATACATACACATAGCGTTAAAAAATTAAATCTTATGTAATAATCTATATATAGTTTATATTTTTTGACGTGAGTAATTTAATGACTATTTGCTGGTTTCACATTTTAAATGTCATTTATTTAATGAAATAAATAGACTGATTAAAAAATAAAATAAGTATTATCATGGATAAAATATTAAATAAATCAAATAAATGTGAGAATATAATGAATGAAAATAATGGCATTAAACAGAGTGAAATAGTTAGAGAATGTGAGAATGTAATGAATGAAAATAATAGCATTAGCCAAGGCGACGAATATGAAAATGGTAAATATTAAAAAATAATTAATTAGTTAATTTATAAAAAATAATTTTATTTAATGTAATTGTACACACATACTTTATTGTTTAAAAAATTGCAGTACTTCAAGATGAGCAGTCTATATCTATATATATAAGTGCCGTCCGTCTGTCTGTCTGTCTGTATGTACGCGAACTCCTTCCACATTTGTGGACCGATTTTTGTGAAACAAGTACCAAAATGTTGCAAATTTTTCGGGGGTGGCTGCTGTGGGGTTTATTTTAATTTTTAAAAAAATTTTTTTTTTCTCATAGAGGAGGGTATGTTTTCCTGAAAATAATTTTTTCACAGATTTTTACGCCATTTACGCCAATGTGTTTAGGGTGTTCCAAAACATTGTATGTGGGTGGTTGCGTGGGTTTTGCCCACCCGCGCAACCACCCAAAAAACCAACCAACGCACTTAAACATTTGTTCACCGATTTTCAATAAATTCGTAAAAAAATTCAGCAAATTTTTCGGTGATGGCTACTATATGTGATTTTTTTAACCCACCCCCGCAACCACCCACGCACCCACCTACGCACTCATACATTTGTTAACCGATTTTCAATAAATTGGTTCCAAAATTTCGCTAATTATTCGGGGATGGCTACTATATGTGATTTTTTTTGTTTTACACCTTCACCCACGCACCCACCCAAGCAATCACATATTTATTAACCGATGTTTTCGAAATTGGTAGTAAAATTTTCGATATTTTTAAGGGATGACCATTATGGTTATTTTAAAGTTATTTTAAAGTTTAACGGGATCATCCGGTGGTGAAAGTTTTAGAGGCGTCAGGGAGTTGCTGCCGGAATTTGACGCAAGCGAAAATACGTTTTGGAGGTGGAGGAGTCAGCTCGAACTCCTCAGGGACACCTATCGTCTTGACGAAAGCGCCACCAGGATCCTGATCGGCTCTCGTTTGAAGGGACGGGCATTGACCTGGTTCTATTCCAAAACCGAACACCTTGCGTTAGGAATAGAGGAGCTGCTGGGAGAAATGGCGCGAATGTTCGACCTGCGTCCGGCGAGGATCACGCTCCGGAGAAAATTCGAGGCTCGCATGTGGAGGGGCGACGAGCCATTTAGCAATTATTATCACGAGAAGGTAATCCTTGCTAATCGTGTCCCGGTGGCTGAGGACGAGCTCCTTGACCACGTAATTGAGGGCATTACGAACGTGCAACTGCGGAACCAGGCGCGTCTGATGAGGTTCCGGTCGGGAACGGAGCTGCTGGAGGCCTTCGAGAGCATCGTGTTCGAGCGCGGAGACAGAAGAGTGGGGCCGCCCGGGGGAGCGAGACCCGCTGTCGGTGGAGGATCGGGAGCGGCGTCGGTGGGACCAGGACGGGCGGAGGGCCGAGGAGGCGGTGTGGGGCCAGCTGCCGACGGGAGAGCCGGGCTGCCGGGATCAGGGCGGACGCGGTGTTTTCGCTGCGGTGAGGTAGGCCATATCGCGGCACGTTGCGGACGGCCGCCGACGGATCGCGCATGTTATGTTTGCGGGGCGTCAAGACACTTGGCGGCGGGATGCCCTAGGCGTGGGCGGCCGGCGGTGGCGAGTCCGGCGGCGGGATCGGCGGAGATCGTGTTGGCGGACGCGGTTCGACCTGCCGCGCTTCCTGGACCGTATATTGCGGATGTAGATATTTTCGCGGCGGACGAGGGCGCGGATTTTAATTGTACCGACGGCGCGGTGGTTGACTCGGGATCACCGGTCAGCTTAATTAAAAGTAGCAGCGTCCCAGAAAAATTGTGTTCGCCGGTCGATCAAAGCGAAAATCAATTTCGCGGTATTAACGGCTCTTTACTTCGCATAAATAGTATTTTTTATAGCATTGTAAAGGTCTGTGGCGTCCAAACTAAAATAAAGTTTTATACAGTACCGGACGAAGCAATGACTTATAATATCCTTCTCGGAAGAGATTTTTTGACGTGTCCGTCGATACGAGATACGTTCGGAAAAACTATAGAGATCGTAGCGATTGAGGAGCCGAGTACTTTTGACGAAATTATGGCAATTGAGAGTTGTGACGATTCGGTTAATGTGCGTGACGAACTCCGAATCGACGAAGGTATTGGCGAGAAGGGCGTCAGAGAGATTTGCGAGGCGTACGAGGCATGTTACCTCGGTTGCTTGCGGGCGGAGAGCGGCGCGCCCGACTTCGAGATGACCATCGCGTTGAAGCATGAACAGCCGATAGCGTCGCGCCCGCGGAGGTTGTCATTCGCTGACAAAGAGGCTTTGCGCGGTGTTTTAGACAGGCTCTTGAGTGATGGAACCATCCGGCACAGTGATTCCCCGTATGCAAGTCCCATCGTGCTCGTTAGAAAAAAAGACGGAAGTCTTCGTTTGTGCGTCGATTATCGCGAACTGAACAAAATCACGGTGCGAGATAATTTCCCCACGGAATTGATCGACGATAATATTGATCGCTTGAGAAGCAAAAAATATTTCTCGATTTTAGACTTAAAGGATGGATTCCATCACGTCAGGATGCATCCCGCGTCGATAAAGTATACGTCATTTGTGACACCGCTGGGGCAGTTTGAATATCTACGTATGCCGTTTGGATTGACGAACGCGCCGCGTGTGTTTCAGCGCTTTGTACATATGGTGTTTGCGTCATTAATTAGAGAAAATAAAATATTATTATATTTAGACGATATCTTGGTCGCGACGGAAAGCCTAGACGAGCACATCGAGATCTTACGGGAGGTTTTCGAGTCGGCCGGTCGATTTCGTTTGCAGTTTCGCCTCGACAAATGCTGCTTTGCGCGAACAGAGGTCAAATATTTGGGATATTGCGTGAGTCAGAACGGCATACGCCCGAGCGATGAAAACATCGAATCAGTGCTGAATTACCCGATCCCGCGTAACGCGAAGGAAGTACAGAGATTCGTCGGTTTGGCGAGTTATTTCCGCCGGTTTATTCCCGGATTTTCCGTGATAGCGAAACCGCTGTACGATTTGATCAGAAAAAACGCGAATTTTAAATTCGAAAGTCTACAAACCACGGCAATCGAGACACTTAAGGGGATCCTAGTCGGATCCTAAAGTTAGTTCTGTCGGTACGGCAGATTATTTTGGGATATCTTTTTATTGACTATACAGATCAATAAATCCTTTTCCACGATTAAAGTACTTATAAAAACGGACCGCGTTAGCTATAATTCCATATATAAATCATATAAAAATCAAAAATTACAGTTTTGTTATCGGCTTCTTTCATGTCAGCTCGTAATAATACTTATTTAATAAAAATAGTTCTGCAGTTTATCTGTGCATAAAATATAGTATACGCGATAGGGTTAACATGAAGAAATATTAGTAAACAATAAAAAGTGAGATTGCAAGTCTAATAAAAAAGTTAAATATTAAAAACATTTTCACGCATATGTGTGCATACGTGCATATGTTGGATATGTGTGGTGCTAACCTATCGTGTGTATATGTGTATACGTGTATATGTTTGGATATGTGTGGTGCTAACCTCTCGGAGTTCGACCATCCGACTAGGATCCCCTTAAGGAGCGCTTGTCGAGCGGACCGGTATTAGCAATATACTCGCCGTATGCCGATACGGAGCTGCATTGCGATGCGAGCGTTAGCGGTTTCGGTGGAATTTTGCTCCAAAAACAGAGCGACGAATTGTGGCGTCCGATCTCATTTTGGAGCCAGAGAACGACGCCCGAAGCGAAATACCATAGCTTCGAGTTAGAGTGTCTCGCGGTCGTGTACGCGATAAAACGTTTTCATATTTATCTTGCGGGACGGAAATTTAAGGTAATGACCGACTGTGACAGCTTTCGACTCACGCTTAACAAAAAAGACGTGAATCCCCGGATTTCGCGATGGGCTCTCTTTTTACAGGACTACGATTGTGAAATCGTTCACCGCCCGGAAGGGCGTATGAGCCACGTGGACGCACTTAGCCGCTGCCACAGTATTTTAGTACTCGAGGGCAATACATTCGAGCGAACTCTGTCGATTTGCCAAGATCGCGACGAGGAGATTATTAAAATGCGTGACGAACTCGAAAAGAGTGAGATGAAATATTATGAATTACGCGACGGATTGGTCTATCGGAAGGACAAAAATGGGAAATTATTGTTTTACGTGCCACAATCGATGGAAAACAACGTAATTAGAACTTGTCACGACGACCTGGGTCACGTCGGTGTCGACAAGGTCGTCGATAGCATAACGAAAGTTTATTGGTTCCCGCGGATGCGAGACAAAGTCAAGGAATACGTTTTTAACTGTCTGCGTTGTATTGAATTTTCACCGCCAAGCGGTAAAACGGAGGGTTATTTATTTAGCATTCCAAAAGAAAACTCTCCGTTCGCGACAATTCACGTTGATCATTTAGGGCCGTTAGAAAAAACCGGAAAGGGATTTCGGCATTTACTCGTCATTATCGATGCGTTTACAAAATTCATTAGACTCTATCCATGCAAGTCAACGACGTCGGAGGAAACTATTAGACATCTTCGTGATTATTTCCGCGTATATAGTCAACCGAGGCGTTTAATTTCAGACCGAGGCACTTGCTTTACGTCCGAGGTATTTAGTAAATTTTTAAAGTCGATATTAATCGATCACGTTTTAGTCGCCGTCGGAACACCGAGAGCCAACGGGCAGGTAGAGCGATTTAATCGAATGATAACACCAATGCTAGCAAAATTGTGTGAAACGCCCTCTAAATGGGATTGTGCTCTAAAAGAAATAGAATACGCGATAAATAATACTGTCTGCCGTGTAACCGGCGAAACACCTGCTCGTTTGCTGTTCGGATTAGAACAGAGAGGAAAAACAAATGATGTACTACGCGACCTTGTACAGATTGATGTAAACGCAGAGCGTGATCTCGATCGACTTCGACGCGACGCCGAAATAAAAACTAAAGAATCACAACAACAAAGTGCGGCGCGATATAATTTGCGACGAAAACCAGCACGCAAATATCAACCTGGCGATTATGTGGAAATACGAAATATAGAGAATACGGTCGGAATAAACAAAAAGCTGATACCGAAGTTCAAAGGACCGTATGTAATAACGAAAGCGCTCGATTATGACCGATATATTGTAAGCGATATCGACGGTTTCCAGGTGACGCAACGACCGTATAGCGGGGTAGTTGCGCCCGATCAGATGCGACCATATGTAAAAATGTAATTATGTTTCACGAGTATGCGCTCATCCGATATGCGACAATTTATTAATACTTATTTCGCGACATTTAATTATGTTAGGCCGGGACGGCCTAATGTCAGAATGGCCGAACTGTTGGCATTTATTTAACGGACTCGACTTATTTATCTTATCCGTCGTCCGTCTTACTATTGCGGGCATGTATTAGTGTAAGGCATTGTCTCCGTATTTATATTCTTTTGTATCGTATGTCCTCCGTACATGTTTATCCGTTCGTCGTCTCAGAGATTGTCGAATTCGTGCCCTCGCGTGATTGGCGTGATTCGAAATATCGGTTAGTTTTGACGACTGTATATAAGACGACCGCCCGGTCGAGAGGCGCTCTCTTTTCGTACCGAATTCGCGTAATAAACACCGTTTTCAATGTATTAAGAATTACCTTATTTTATATCTCTTTCCCGACATCCTACAATATATTCATACAAATTTTTTTTTTTTATTATTTAATTATTATACCAATTTTTTTTCCTTACTCAAATATTTTTTGATTACGTCTAATGTACCCACCGCTAACCCGCTATTATTAGGTCTCATACAATTTCATAATTCTTCAATTTACAAAATTTCTCTGTATATTATATTTTTTGTAAAACATTTTTCACTTCCTTCAATTAGATGTCCTTGATTGCTAAATTCATCAATCTTAATTTTTACACTTTCCCTTTTGGTTGCTCTAGAAAATGCCACATAAAGTTGACCATGAGCAAATACATGATGTGGCAAATAAATCCCAATTTTTTCTAAACTCTGTCCTTGTGACATTTTATTTATTGTCATAGCAAATGATACTCGAATAGAAAACTGTCTTCGTTTAAATTTAAATGGCAATTCCAAATCACTTGTAATTAAATCTATCCTTGGAATGATGACAATCTGTCCTCGAGCAGGACCAGTTAGAACCTCCGCATAAATTAGATTATTTTTCAAATTAGTTACAATAAATCTTGTTCCATTACAAAGTCCTTTCTTAGTATTTAAATTTCTTAATAGGATTATTATAGCACTGACTTTTATTTTAAGTCGATGAACTGGCATTCCAGAAGGTGTCAGAGAGTTCAAAAACTCTGTTGGAAAATTTAATTGCTCCTGTGGATCATCACTTACAATAAAGTCAATTGAGAGATATTCCTTTTCCTCTCCTTCCATTTGACAAAGGATTGTGTCATTAATTTTAAAAGTATCCTCATTTTTAGGACAAAGTTTCGCTCGATCTGGATTTTCTCTAATCCGTTCCATGGTGATTCTATCACCAAAAATTTCATTAATAAGAGATTCTTTTGATATAAAATCTTTGGGGATTTCAATTGTATCGAGATGTAGTCCACCCTTATTTGATAATTTACCATCTCCGAGTTGCATTAGCCAATTTGAAAATTCTTTTTCTTCCGCAATTCTCATATTTTGTTTTAATTTAACTTGAGTTACGTTCCTCCATATAGGATTGTATTTTACAATCGATTCAATTATAGCTGCTTTTTGTGCATGAGGCACTACTGGGAGATTTTGTCTGAAATCTCCTGCAAATAAAATTACTTTTCCTCCAAATGGTCGAGGATTCTTCATCAAATCCTTTAAAAGTTTATCAACTGCTGTTAAAGCATGTCCAACAGTCATGCTCACTTCATCCCATATGATTAATTTGGCATTAATCAATTCTCGTGCACCTTGAGAATTTCCTCTAATATTTGATTTAGCTCCATCATCAATTGGGATTGAAAGCTTAAACAGAGAGTGATAAGTTCTTCCTCCTTTCAGAAGTGTGGCTGCAATTCCAGTTGAAGCACATGGAAGAATTATTTCGTTTCTTCCTCGAATAACACTTACAAATGTGTTAAATACGAGTAGGTATGTTTTACCACTTCCTGCAAACCCGTCAATAAAAAATAACCTCTGAGTTTCATTTTCATTTTCAATTGCTCGCATGACTATATCGTACACGTGCTTTTGCTCAGCATTTAGTGTCGATAATAAATAATCACCACGTATTCTTTCTTCATCCACATTATACTCTGTTACGTAAATATTTATTGGAGTTGTATTTGGCAATTGGAAGTTCTCACAGCTACTTCCATTATTTATCAGAATTCCTTGTATTCCTGTCAATGAACATGTGAATACATCAATTTCGAGAAAATCTGTCAACAAATATATGAATTGATGAATTGCTGCGTGGGTGGATGAGTAGGGATATAAAACTTAAAAAAAACCACAAAGGTACTTTATATATAGATTATATAAAAATCTGTCAATGAATATGTGAATACGTGGATGGGTGCGTGGGTGGGTGAGTGGGTGGGCAAAAGTTAAAAAAAACAACATAGTAGCCATCCCCGAAAAATTTGCGAAATTTTGGTACCAATTCCGTGAAAATCGGTCAATAAATGCGTGAATGCGTGGGTGGGTGTGCGTGGGTGGGTGTAAACTTAAAAAAACCTTAAAAAACCACAAATTAACGATCCTCGAAAAATTTGCAAAATTGTGGTACCAATTTCGTAAAAATCTGTCAATGAATATGTGAATATACGTGCGTGGGTGCGTGGGTGGGTGCGTGGGTGGGGGTATGAAACTAAAAAAAAACACATCGTCGTCATCTACGAAAAATTTGCGAAATTTTGGTACCAATTTCGTGAAAATCGGTCAATAAATGCGTGAATGCGTGGGTGGGTGTGCGTGGGTGGGTAGAAACTAAAAAAAACCACATTAGTAGCAATCCCCGAAAAATTTGCAACACTTTGGTACCAATTTCGAGAAGATCGGTCCACAAATGTGCAAGTAGTTCGCGGTCAGACAGACAGACGGACGGAACTTATATATATAGATGGATGGGTGCAAATTGAGCAAAACTTAAAAAAACCACATAATAGCCATCCTCCAAAAATTTTGGAAAATTTTCTTAACAATTTCTATAAAATCAGTAAATATATTTTTGAATGCGTGGGTAGATGCGTGGGTGGGTTGATCGTAGTATAAAAATTTTAAAAAAACAGTAGTCAGCCCCAAAAATTTTTAAAAAATTTAATATCAATTTTGATAAAATCGGTCAACAAATATATGAATTGATGGATTGCTGCGTGGGTGGATGAATGGGGATATAAAACTTAAAAAAAAACCACAAAGGTACTTATATATATAGATAGATTATATAAAAATCTGTCAATGAACATGTGAATACACCAATTTCGAGAAAATCTGTCAACAAATATATGAATTGATGAATTGCTGAGTGGATGGATGAGTAGGGATATAAAACTTAAAAAAAAACCACAAAGGTACTTTATATATAGATTATATAAAAATCTGTCAATGAATATGTGAATATGTGGGTGGGTGCGTGGGTGGGTGAGTGGGTGGGCAAAAGTTAAAAAAAACAACATAGTAGCCATCCCCGAAAAATTTGCGAAATTTTGGTACCAATTTCGTGAAAATCGGTCAATAAATGCGTAAATGCGTGGGTGGGTGTGCGTGGGTGGGTAGAAACTAAAAAAAACCACATTAGTAGCAATCCCCGAAAAATTTGCAACACTTTGGTACCAATTTCGAGAAAATCGGTCCACAAATGTGAAAGTAGTTCGCGGTCAGACAGACAGACGGACTTATATAGATAGATGTACGCGGTGCTCTCCATGCCGCTCACTCGTGACGGAAAAGATAAGCTCGTTTAACGTTCGAGGATCAAACTATGATTTACGTCGCAATGTTCTACGCTCGCAGTAGACACAAGGAGGCAATATTATAGGGAGGATAAAAGAAAATGTTCTGATTGAAGATAGAAACAATTTCATTTATTATTGATAATAATTTTTGTTTTTTATAAAATTAAGATTCTCGTTTTAGCAAAATAATACGAACAATTTCATTAAATCGAAGCGAAAGTAATTCTACAAATACAATGTCAAAGTAAACGTCTAAAAATGTTAAGTCATTTATTTGCGTTTGTACATTAAGCCGTTGCACGTCGGCGTTATAAAATTCTTTCCCCATGTCGGTTTGCATGTTTCTCGGGCATCTCTTGCTATCTCGAATTATCTCGGCGATAGCGTCAGCCGTCTCGCTTCCAGCTTTACTCTTGAGTGGTATGGCCCACGCGTACTTGCTCAACACATCGATGACGGTGAGTATGTAGTGGTAACCTCTGTTGAAACGAGAGTACGGACGCATCTCGACGATGTCAGCTTGCCACAGGTCATCGTATCCCCGCACTATGACGTGTCTTCGGGGAAAATTTTTCCTTGCCGGCGCGTGCAGTTCGTTCACCAACTGCCGTTTCTCCAAACTATGTTGTTTCATCGCTTCGTCGGTTTTTCTCGATCGCCGTTTGTCGCTCGTTTTATGATTCATTTTCGTTTGTCGTTCTTCAATAGCCGTTCCTGACCCGTTCTTGAGCCGTTCGTAGCCGTTCCTGACCCGTTCGTAGCCGTTCCTGACCCGTTCGTAGCCGTTCCTGACCCGTTCTTGAGCCGTTCCTGACCCGTTCTTGAGCCGTTCCTGACCCGTTCTTGAGCCGTTCCTGACCCGTTCTTGAGCCGTTCTTGTGTTGTTTACTTCCGTTCTTGACCCATTCGAAAATCGTTCTTGATTCGTTCGCTGCCTTGTTCACAGTCGTTTCTAACCCGTTCGTAGCCTTTCCTGACCCGTTCGCAGCCGTTACTGACCCGTTCGCAGCCCTGCTTGAGTTGTTTGTAGCCTTGCATGTAGCCTTTAAAGACTTGTTCGTAGCCTCGTTCGCAGCCCTGCTTGAGTTGTTGGTAGTCTCGTTCGCTGTTGCTAGGCCGTTCATAGCCTCGTTCGCAGCTGTTGCTAGGCCGTTCACTACCACTCATTGTAGTTAGATAGTAGTTCGATAATCCTTCGTAGCTGTTCGATAATTGTTCGTAGCCGTTCGATAACCCTTCGTAGATGTTCGATAACCGTTCGATAGCCGCTCCTAACCCGTTCACTGCTGCTCATTCAGGTTGATAGCCGTTTCTGAGTTAGCGTTAGCCGCGCGTTGAAGTTCGTTTATCACAATCTGTATTGCCCGCACATCCTTCTCGAACGAAGTCAGCTTCTCATCTGATTCTTTCTGTTGATTCATCAATCTTTTAACGCAGGATTCCACATACAGTTTGTTGACGGCATCGGTGTCAGCCTCAGGTTGCGCTACACGACGAATCTTCCTCGACCTTGCGTCATAGTCCGTAACGACGCGACACAGAGCGTTTTCATGCACATAACTTTTCACCAATCTATCCCAAGAACCGCTTGTGCCGGTTGCATCATTTCTTGGTTCGAATAATCCAAATTTGTTGATAGGCATTTTTTTTCCACCGATGAGTGACGCTGATCGACTGATTAGATTTGTCGAGACACCATTCAATTTATAATAATGCCTGCTTCGCGAAGTTCCTCGATGATCGATAGGATCTCATTGTCGTGAGCGTTGTGGCCAGCTCGGCGCGAAGCGTCCAGCAATCGTACCCGATCCACTAGCTCGTTGGGGTCATCCCAGTGTATGTAATCGATCTTATTGTCGGTTAGCGCCATCGCGTGAGGCATGAATACTCCCTTTCCAGATTTTTTCTTTTCAATCGATATCAATGGTGCGATTATATGTTTGTACTTGTATCCCCTGTTGCTTCGTAATTGGCCTTGTGTGTCATAATTGCGTTTATGCGCGTTCGTCGCCAATAATATACTCTTGTATTTACGCATATCATCCTCCGTGTAAATGTCATCATCGGGAATTCTCTTGAAGATCAATTCGTATAATCCTGGTGTACCAATGTACCTCACTTCATCTATAATTATAGAGTCATATTTGTCAATGTCGAATCGTTTGTTACCGAGACGCATTTCATCCTTGTCGAAATAGACACCGTACACGTGATCGATTTTCCTTTCTTTGTCGCCACCGAGGAGAGTGCTCATGTACTCTTGTCCCAGTGGTCCCAAGTGCTTTCGCAACATTTCTTGACCTTCCAGCGTTTGTAATGTGTTTCGAACAAACGATGTTTCGAGCGTGCTGCCCGAGGTTTCGAAAACATTTTCGTTTGCGAGTGTTTCGGGTATCATAGGTTGTACGATTCTCGTTGTCGCGAACGGTGTAGAGCTTATCATCGGTTCATCCAATAAAGCATTCGATGTACGCTGTGTCGATGAGCGATTCGGGTTTGACCGTTTCCTCTTTTTCGGTGTCGCATCATCCTTCTCCTCTTCCTCCTCTTCCTCCTCCTCCTCCTTGTACCGCTTGATGGGTAAGATTTTAATCTTTGCGGTACTTTCCGGCTCGTTTTTCACCGCGATCGAGTTGTCGACAATCTTTTGTAGCGGCTCAATAATAGGTCTAAAATGGGTCTTGACCGCGATATCGTCATCGATCTTACCGGTCTTCAAAGCGCGATGTTTCTTGCGGATTGCTTCACTCGTTTTCGCAATCTCCTTTGCTATCTTTTCACGTTCGCGAATATTATCGTTCTCAGCCATGTCGGTAGAGTGTCGAACGCTCGTGTTTCACCTCTCTCGACAGAACATCGGCAACGACTAATTGTTTTGCGGTATCGCGAACACGTTAAATCCGTTTCTGTATCGGCCGTTCGTAAGCGAGCTATCCTTATCTATCACTAGAAATCCATACTTTTGCTGCCAACAAGTACGACATAATTCACTGAAATCCTCGTATGACATGTCAGTATTCACGTGATCATTGTACACATGTTTCAAGTTGGTACCGTCCTGTTTAAACAAGATTAGCAGGTTTGCGTTGTCGCGTATAAGATGTTTCGGTATTCTTGCGTATGTCTGACAGAGATAGAAGCAGTCGACGTTCGAGTGGCGCCCCATTGAAAAGTATTCTCTTATCGTATTTTGTTTGTCACACGCCACGTCATCGAAAACGAAAATCGAGTTTGGACATGCTTCGCTCGGTGGAATGACGTCACTGTTATTGGAGAATGTAAAATAGCCGATTTCATCGATCGACGTCAACAAATTCTCCAGATACTGATATTTTGGCTGTTGCAGGGACTTTGAGTACACGTACACGTTTTCAAAGCGGACGCCGTGCGGGCTTTCTATCAAACTAATCAACACGTTAGTTTTACCGCAATTCGAGGGGCCGCAAACGATCGCGCGTATAGTAGTCGGCAGTATCGTAGCGTGTCTACGCATCTCCGCGTTGTCCCCCATCGATCGTAATCTGGCGTCGTAATTCGTCACGCGTATCGCGAAAGGTTGTCGCACGAATCTCATTTTCCCACTCCCCGATTGAATCGAACGCTTGCCTATTTATAGCTGCGCGGAACCACGAATCGCTCAGTAACGAAAAAATGTTTGTCTTGCTATCAAGTCCTTACGATATTTGTAATTTGAGCGCCGAACAGCTACAATTTGTGTCGAAAACAGTTTTATTGCGAATGTGTGGCAATTACGTCCACTGCGTGTGGGACAAGCTTCCGGAACATATAAAGGCGGATTTGGAGGTTCAAACTTATCGCCGCTGTTTCGAACATTACAATCGACCGTGGCAGCAGACGCACATCGACGGTCCAGCGCCGATGATAAAGGATTGCAGCGAATGTCAACGAAAATAGGTAGAGGCCTATTAAATCTCGCGATAAACGCACTTCCGATCGAATTCCATATCCCCGGCTATCAGTTTTGCGGTCCGGGCACGCGACTACAAAAGCGATTAGCCAGAGGCGATCGAGGTATCAACCCATTGGACGCAGCGTGCCGTGAACACGATATAGCGTACTCTCGAAGCAACGATCTCATCGAGAGACACGCGGCAGATAGGATACTCGCCAAGGAAGCGCAAACTCGCATCGTTGCGAGAGATTCGACTCTCGGTGAGAGAGCCGCCGCCACAGCTGTCTGGGTAGCGATGAAAGCCAAGACGAAGTTCGGTATGGGCCTGAAGACGACAAAGACGAAGACGAAGAAAAAGATGGCGAAGAAGCGAATACTTCCGGTAGCGAAACGTGGGGGTGTATTGCCGATTCTACCAATGTTGGGCGCGCTCGGATCTCTGGTCGGTGGAGCGGCTGGTGTAGCAAAGATGGTGAACGACGGAAAAGCCGCACAACGTCAGTTGCAAGAGATGCTACGTCACAATCGCACCATGGAAGGTCACGGATTGTATCTCGCTCCATACAAACGCGGACGAGGAGTTTCAACGAGAAAAAAGGGGGAAAAAAAAACGTCAAAGAGACGCTAAAAATGCCACAGGGCGTAACTACCAACATACAATTGCTACAACTGGCAAAACGTATGCACATTCCGTATTTTAGAGGTGTTTTCATGCGTGATTCATTACCGATCGGTGGTATATATCGAAACGAGAGCGGCATCGTAAATTTGGATAACGCTAAAGGATCGGGTACTCATTGGGTAGCGTATGCAAAGAGGGGGAATCGCGCTATATATTTTGACAGTTTCGGCAATCTTCGACCGCCGAATGAATTGGTGCGATATTTAAATGTGACAAAGATACAATACAATTACACACCTGTTCAAACTTACAATCAAAGCATCTGTGGACAATTGTGCTTACAGTTTCTCCGAGCGGTCGATGCATGTGAATTTAAAGACTGACATCGCGCTATTTAACTCAGTATTCGTTAAACAGTTTTGCCGATATGTCTATGACATTCACACTGACCGGGAAGAGTAGTGTTCTCGCGGCAAACTACTTTCCCGCCGTAGATTTGAGCGACGATGAATACGAGCTAGGTCTAGCGGATTTTGAGACTTATCACACGATATCGAACGTGAATTCCTCGAATAATAAATTTTACTTTGGCAAAGATGACGCGGAAATTACGATTCCCGAGGGATCGTACGAGCTGCAAGCGATACATGAGTTTTTGAAACATGCAATTTTACGAAAACGTCCGCGACACGCTGTTCATGACGATGATAAAAAACACGCTGACACCACGCATATTCGGACGAATGACGACGGTGACTTTGAAGATGGAGAATATCCGATAGTGCTCCGCGCTAATTATAATACGATGAGGAGCGAGATCAAATGCGCCTACAGAATGAATTTTAGCAAGCCTAACAACATTGGATCGCTGCTGGGATTCTCGAACCGTATACTGCAGCCGCGAAAATGGTATAAGTCGGACATGCCGATTAATATTATCAACGTGAACATTATCCGCGTAGAATGTAATGTGACCGCGGGCGCGTACAGCAACGGCAAACTCGTTCATACGATACATGAATTTTCACCGAGGGTACCACCAGGATATAAGATATCGGAAACACCGGCGCACATCATTTACTTGCCGATCATCGTGCGGAGCATTACGGATTTAACGTTACGCGTTGTCGACCAGGACAGACGATTGCTCGATTTTCGAGGAGAAGAGATCACCATTAGATTGCACGTACGACGACGACAGCGATAACGTACGTGTGTGGCGTATGAGATGCTCGTGTTGAACGGATCGAAAGATACGAGAGATAACACAATCTTTACGGAGCCAGCGACAACAACAACAACGTCGACATTCACTAATATCCAATCATCCGGTTGCAGTAAGAAAAAGAAACTGAACGCATCAAACGTTGCGTTTTTACAATCTTTGGGATTCGCGGTGCGAAACATCTGAACAATGACCGACATCCTCAACATTGGAGACGAGCCAATCTTCGACGATCGCATCGTCAAGATCGAGACTCACACGTACAACCCGTTCGCTAACACAACATTCGGACACAGTGATGAGATAAGAATACCCATACAACAACAGGATCTGTATACGTTGCCGTATGAAAGTTTCCTATACATCGAGGGAGAACTAAAGATAAATAAACCAGCCGAAGGATCTGCTGTGATACTGGGAAATAATTGTGTCGCATTCATGTTCGATGAGATTCGATACGAACTCGATGGCGTGGAGATTGATCGCAATAGAAACGTGGGAATAACAAGTTTGCTCAAAAACTATGTAACGATATCATCCGATAGAAGCGTGATTATGAGAAACGCCGGCTGGACTGATCCGACTACTGCGAATGGAAACTTCAATTTTTGCGTACCGCTCTACATGTTATTGGGATTTTGCGAGGATTACAGACGAGTGGTGATGAACGCTCGTCATGAGTTAATCTTAATACGATCGCGCAACGACAACAATTGTCTGATTGGAGATTCGACGCTGGAGCCTGTGATCAACATATTCAAGATACAATGGCGAATGCCGCATGTGTTGTTGAGCGAGATTAAGAAGCTGTCGATGCTGCGCGCTCTGGAAAGCGGACATTACCTCAGCATGGGTTTTCGCTCGTGGGATCTGTATGAGTATCCGCTATTGCAGCGTACAACCAAGCATTCATGGGCCATTAAGACAGCGACTCAGCTGGAGAAGCCACGATATGTTATCTTCGCTCTGCAGACAGGTCGGAAAAACATCATATCTGAGGATATGAGTCGATTCGACGATTGCAAGATGACCAATGTGAAACTCTATCTGAACTCGGAATGTTATCCGTACGACGATATGAATCTGGATTTCGATAAAAACAGATGGTCGATTCTGTACGATACGTATGCGCGTTTCTGCAAGAACTATTATGGATACGAGTATCTCGAGCCGAGTCTCACCGTCTCAATGTTTCTACGTAACGGTCCGTTCGTGATCATCGATTGTTCTCGACAAAACGAATCGGTCAAGAGCGCAACCGTGGATGTGAGATTGGAATTCGAGTGTAAGGAGAATGTGCCGATGAATACCACTGCGTACTGTCTCATCATACATGATCGCGTGATCCAGTACAACCCGTTGACCAACGTTGTGCGCAAAATCACCTAAACACACCAACAATTTAGAGAGAGAGGGGGAAGCATAGCAGAATATAAATCAAAGTGTTATGAGATAGTTGCCATTCTTCTTTTTAACTGATACATCGAAGAGAGAGATCTCGTCATGTCCGTACCAACGTTTGTGGATCTACAGGGGTTTATCCTCAATAAACAATTCATTGTAAAGGAAGCGGCAATCCTGAGAAGAGGATTTATTTTGTCACATTATTTTTTCGCATGTCCTGTACCATGGAGTGTACTCATAAAATCGGAGAGACACCAAGCCTCATGGTTGACTCGAAATCATCATGGATTGCAATGGGAAGATGGAAACGTTCCATACAGCATGGCTCAGCGTTTGATTACAACAGCTATCATTGGTGGACCACATGAAGAAGAAGAAGAATCCATTCTCGTATATGTAAAAGGACTTGAGAAGCGAGAATGGTTAGCCGATATATTGGATGATGCGGGAAACGGTTTCATTATTGAGACCTTGGATGCTGATTACGACGATATCGAGTCTCTAAATAATCTAGATGTTAAAAACACTATGCGATGTGGAAAACATGTTAAGAATTGCGCATTACAAAATGTATTCAAAATATTTAACTGGTGGTCGCAACGCCAGAAAGAATTGCAAGATTTGGAAAAATAAAATATTTAAACATTAATGTGTTTTATCTCTTATTCCCCTTCCCCAATCCTTTCCTCACAAATCGTTTCTAAGAATTCTTTTTATCCGAGTGCCGTTTCCCCTTCTCCTAAATTTCATAGCGCCAATAGTATTCTAGAATCTCCCACCACATTTACCCCACTACTTTTAAAAATAAGCGTCACGTATATTCTTAATTTTATACGATCAGTGTAGCGTTAACCTTTCATACTGGTGGTTCACTTTTAAAATCTGGAAATATGTACTACGCTAAAAGAAGCAGTGGCTCCGGCAGACCTGTGAATAATTACGTCCCGAGTCGTGATGACACTCCATCGTTTGAGAATAAATGTGACGAGTAAGTTTAACTTCTTTCTATCTTTATATTTTTTTTTTTTTTTTTTTTTTTTTTTACAAATTGTATTATTTTCAAATTAATTTCATTTTTACAGCATTTCATTGGAGCGTCGTGCGGTTCGTATACTAGGCAGACGATACGCATTGACAGCTACGGAATTTAAATTCCTCGAAATTGGTATCAAAGTGGATCCACCGAGTTACGTGGAAATCGTCATAGGAGATCATCGAGGAAAGGAACTGATACTATCTCTCGAAGCGTGGAAAGGACTCTACGAGCAACGTCACAATATTCAGAATCTGCTTCGAAACGATTTTAAAGATGCCTACAGTTTTATAAGCGTTGGACCGTTAACAGTGCGAGTTCGTACGATTAACGACGCCAAGTTAATAAGTCTTGAATCTTCAAATGTATGCATGATGATGATCGAATCGACGTTACACCGTATGTTCGATCTCGATCCTTGCATTGATGTAACTTTTGACCGATTGGTTAAAATTACCAATACAGTCGATATCAAGTTTACGCAATTTTCAAATATCGCGTCCAATGTAACGAATCCTAAAGAAGTATCAAATGTAATACGCGCTAGCGACGCCTTCAACAAGCATCAGCTCATCGATTGCGAGCTGGCAGCTTTAGTTTTTAGTCCATAATATGTAAGAAAAAAATATTTAAAAGAAGAATAAAGAGTTTTTAAGTCTAAATTATGATGTAATTTCTTTGCATGCATTTCCATTCTCCATCTTTCTTCCACCCGTAACCAGTCCCAGCTCTCATACGTAGCTCGTTGCACGGTCTTTGTGGGGGATGACGTCATGCGGGGAAGGGGGAACGTGACGCTAGAGACTGAGAGGCTAGGGATCGCGAGACTAGGGACTGAGAGGCTAGGGATCGCGAGGCTAGGGACCGAGAGGCTAGGGACTGCGAGAGAGGTAGCGCTTAGGAGAGAAAGAGAGAGCGCGAGGTGAACGCGAGAGAAAGAGAGGGTGTGAGGCGAACGTGAAGGAGAGAGATGTTGCGGTGAGGAGAGAGAGAGAGAGAGAGAGAGAGAGAGATGACGCGAGGTTAGGGACTGCTAGAGATAGCGCTTAGGAGAGAAAGAGAGAGCGCGAGGTGAACGCGAGAGACAGAGATAGCGAGAGGCGCATGCGAGAGATGACGCAGTGAAGGAAAAGAAGAGGAATTTTTAAAATGAATATATTAATTTAATATTAATTATTTTTAATTATGAATAAATGTGTATTATACATTTGTGTGTGTGTGTGTGTGTGTGTGTTTAAAAGAATATAAATGGATATAAATGTATATAAATGTGAATATATAAATGTGAATATAAAATGGATATAAAATTTTTAAAAATATATATAAATGAATATAAAGATAAGAATATAAAGATGAAAATATAAAGATGAAAATATAAATGAATATCATAATATATAAAAATTGTCGGTGATGGAGGTGGCTATGGTAAAGCCGACGATTGTGGATGCGAGGCGGTGAGGCAGCTGAATGCTAGGTGCTGTGAGAAGCGGAGGCGACGGCTGGGCGAGGACTCCTGCATAACAGAAAATTTTTATTAATTATTTTAATAATTTATAATTAAAAAGAAATACTTACTAGTTCCAATTTTCCACCACAGGTTCTGGTGGATATGGCTCTAGGCCAAACAGTTCCCGAAGAGCATACATGTTCTCCCATAGCCAACTGTTATTGGCATCCATTTCCCGCGCCTCTGCAGTTTCGCACCACATTTCTGCAAACATTTGTCGATGTTCCCACCTCAGCATTCTCACCCACTCTCGTTCAGTTAAACCTTGCTCCACCACATGTTGCGACCGTAAATTTTGCACAATGTTATAGATCATCTGAAAAATATGAATATTTAATATATATCTAAACATATTGCAATATTCTGTACAATAGTTTTAAATAAATTGTACAACTTACTATTTCGGGGAGCGTACGGCGCAGAAAACCTCCAGTCATTTTTTTCACTATTTTTTACACTCACTTCGCTCGGCGACTGTTCGAGACTTTTTGATGCGGAGACAGACTCTCTCTCCATAAGCTTCAACCCCACCCCTCTCAAAATTATCGCAATTCTTCCTTAAAAGATATTTAGGAAAATGTTTCGCTCTCGTTTACGACCGATTTTCCGCGAGGGTACAAAGCTGCCGAACGTCAACGCTTTTACATTTGCACCCCTATAAATAACGTTTGACATGTTCGTCGCAGCGTCGGCCCTAAAATCTTCATTCCTTTCCTAATGATAAAATGTCCATAAAATGAAAAACAGTTTTATGGCTTCGGGTAGCCATAAATCACAAAGATAATCAGTTGCCGAACATGCTTAGACCCCCACCCTCTCCTTTGTCGAAACATCCCCCTCCACCCGCGTGACGTCAGCCCCCGCGCCACCGAGATACCCCCGCCCCGCGTGACGTCATACCCCTCGCCACGGAGAACCCCCCGCGCCCCGCACCCCCCTCAGAGGACCTGAGTTAGAACCGGCATAGTATTCCTACTTTTGGTACCAAGCAGACAACAGCGTACAAACTTTTTCATTTGCTATACATAAATTAAGGATGCGTCGCATAGGATCAGTGGCATAAATGTATTAATTTCTAATATTTTAAGACGAGCCAAAAATTCATCGATTATACAATTTTAATAGTACATTGATTACAGAATCATTTGGTACCAAACAGACACCAGCGTACAAATTTTTTAACTTGTTATACATAAAATAAGGTTGCGTCCCACAGGGTCTGCGTCAAAAAAATATGAATTTCTAATATTTTAAGACGAGCCAAAAATTCATCGATTATACATTTTAATAGTACATTGATTACAGAATCTTCTGGTACCATGCAGACACCAGCGTACAAATTTTTTAATACGATAAACATAAAATAAGGATGCGTCGCACAAGGTCCGCGTCAAAAAAGTATCGATTTCTAATATTTTAAGACGAACCAAAAATTCATCGATTATACATTTTAATAGTACATTGATTACAGAATCTTTTGGTACCAAGCAGACAACAGCGTACAAACTTTTTCATTTGCTATACATAAATTAAGGATGCGTCGCATAGGATCAGTGGCATAAATGTATTAATTTCTAATATTTTAAGACGAGCCAAAAATTCATCGATTATACATTTTAATAGTACATTGATTACAGAATCATTTGGTACCAAACAGACACCAGCGTACAAATTTTTTAACTTGATATACATAAAATAAGGTTGCGTCGCATAGGGTCCGCGTCAAAAAAGTATCAATTTCTAATATTTTAAGATGAGCCAAAAATTCATCGATTAAACATTTTAATAGTACATTGATTACAGAATCTTTTGGTACCAAGCAGACAACAGCGTACAAACTTTTTCATTTGCTATACATAAATTAAGGATGCGTCGCATAGGATCAGTGGCATAAATGTATTAATTTCTAATATTTTAAGACGAGCCAAAAATTCATCGATTATACATTTTAATAGTACATTGATTACAGAATCATTTGGTACCAAACAGACACCAGCGTACAAATTTTTTAACTTGATATACATAAAATAAGGTTGCGTCGCATAGGGTCAGCGGTAAAAAAGTATCGATTTCTAATATTTTAAGACGAGCCAAAAATTCATCGATTATACATTTTAATAGTACATTGATTACAGAATCATTTGGTACCAAACAGACACCAGCGTACAAATTTTTTAACTTGATAAACATAAAATAAGGATGCGTCGCACAGGGTCCGCGTCAAAAAAGTATCAATTTCTAATATTTTAAGACGAGCCAAAAATTCATCGATTATACATTTTAATAGTACATTGATTACAGAATCTTTTGGTACCAAGCAGACACCAGCGTACAAATGTTTTAACTTGATATACATAAAATAAGGTTGCGTCGCATAGGGTCAGCGGTAAAAAAGTATCGATTTCTAATATTTTAAGACGAGCCAAAAATTCATCGATTATACATTTTAATAGTACATTGATTACAGAATCTTTTGTACCAAGCAGACAACAGCGTACAAACTTTTTCATTTGCTATACATAAATTAAGGATGCGTCGCATAGGGTCAGCGGTAAAAAAGTATCGATTTCTAATATTTTAAGACGAGCCAAAAATTCATCGATTATACATTTTAATAGTACATTGATTACAGAATCTTCTGGTACCATGCAGACACCAGCGTACAAATTTTTTAATACGATAAACATAAAATAAGGATGCGTCGCACAGGTTCCGCGTCAAAAAAGTATCAATTTCTAATATTTTAAGACGAGCCAAAAATTCATCCATTATACATTTTAATAGTACATTGATTACAGAATCTTTTGGTACCAAGCAGACAACAGCATACAAACTTTTTCATTTGCTATACATAAATTAAGGATGCGTCGCATAGGATCAGTGGCATAAATGTATTAATTTCTAATATTTTAAGACGAGCCAAAAATTCATCGGTTATACATTTTAATAGTACATTGATTACAGAATCATTTGGTACCAAGCAGACACCAGCGTACAAATGTTTTAACTTGATATACATAAAATAAGGTTGCGTCGCATAGGGTCAGCGGTAAAAAAGTATCGATTTCTAATATTTTAAGACGAGCCAAAAATTCATCGATTATACATTTTAATAGTACATTGATTACAGAATCTTTTGTACCAAGCAGACAACAGCGTACAAACTTTTTCATTTGCTATACATAAATTAAGGATGCGTCGCATAGGGTCAGTGGTAAAAAAGTATCGATTTCTAATATTTTAAGACGAGCCAAAAATTCATCGATTATACATTTTAATAGTACATTGATTACAGAATCTTCTGGTACCATGCAGACACCAGCGTACAAATTTTTTAATACGATAAACATAAAATAAGGATGCGTCGCACAGGTTCCGCGTCAAAAAAGTATCAATTTCTAATATTTTAAGACGAGCCAAAAATTCATCCATTATACATTTTAATAGTACATTGATTACAGAATCTTTTGGTACCAAGTAGACAACAGCGTACAAACTTTTTCATTTGCTATACATAAATTAAAGATGCGTCGCATAGGATCAGCGGTAAAAAAGTATCGATTTCTAATATTTTAAAACGAGCCAAAAATTCATCGATTATACATTTTAATAGTACATTGATTACAGAATCTTTTGGTACCAAGCAGACAACAGCGTACAAACTTTTTCATTTGCTATACATAAATTAAGGATGCGTCGCATAGGATCAGTGGCATAAATGTATTAATTTCTAATATTTTAAGACGAGCCAAAAATTCATCGATTATACATTTTAATAGTACATTGATTACAGAATCATTTGGTACCAAACAGACACCAGCGTACAAATTTTTTAACTTGATATACATAAAATAAGGTTGCGTCGCATAGGGTCAGCGGTAAAAAAGTATCGATTTCTAATATTTTAAGACGAGCCAAAAATTCATCGATTATACATTTTAATAGTACATTGATTACAGAATCATTTGGTACCAAACAGACACCAGCGTACAAATTTTTTAACTTGATAAACATAAAATAAGGATGCGTCGCACAGGGTCCGCGTCAAAAAAGTATCAATTTCTAATATTTTAAGACGAGCCAAAAATTCATCGATTATACATTTTAATAGTACATTGATTACAGAATCTTTTGGTACCAAGCAGACAACAGCGTACAAACTTTTTCATTTGCTATACATAAATTAAGGATGCGTCGCATAGGATCAGTGGCATAAATGTATTAATTTCTAATATTTTAAGACGAGCCAAAAATTCATCGATTATACATTTTAATAGTACATTGATTACAGAATCATTTGGTACCAAGCAGACACCAGCGTACAAATGTTTTAACTTGATATACATAAAATAAGGTTGCGTCGCATAGGGTCAGCGGTAAAAAAGTATCGATTTCTAATATTTTAAGACGAGCCAAAAATTCATCGATTATACATTTTAATAGTACATTGATTACAGAATCTTTTGTACCAAGCAGACAACAGCGTACAAACTTTTTCATTTGCTATACATAAATTAAGGATGCGTCGCATAGGGTCAGCGGTAAAAAAGTATCGATTTCTAATATTTTAAGACGAGCCAAAAATTCATCGATTATACATTTTAATAGTACATTGATTACAGAATCTTCTGGTACCATGCAGACACCAGCGTACAAATTTTTTAATACGATAAACATAAAATAAGGATGCGTCGCACAGGTTCCGCGTCAAAAAAGTATCAATTTCTAATATTTTAAGACGAGCCAAAAATTCATCCATTATACATTTTAATAGTACATTGATTACAGAATCTTTTGGTACCAAGCAGACAACAGCATACAAACTTTTTCATTTGCTATACATAAATTAAGGATGCGTCGCATAGGATCAGTGGCATAAATGTATTAATTTCTAATATTTTAAGACGAGCCAAAAATTCATCGATTATACATTTTAATAGTACATTGATTACAGAATCATTTGGTACCAAGCAGACACCAGCGTACAAATGTTTTAACTTGATATACATAAAATAAGGTTGCGTCGCATAGGGTCAGCGGTAAAAAAGTATCGATTTCTAATATTTTAAGACGAGCCAAAAATTCATCGATTATACATTTTAATAGTACATTGATTACAGAATCTTTTGTACCAAGCAGACAACAGCGTACAAACTTTTTCATTTGCTATACATAAATTAAGGATGCGTCGCATAGGGTCAGTGGTAAAAAAGTATCGATTTCTAATATTTTAAGACGAGCCAAAAATTCATCGATTATACATTTTAATAGTACATTGATTACAGAATCTTCTGGTACCATGCAGACACCAGCGTACAAATTTTTTAATACGATAAACATAAAATAAGGATGCGTCGCACAGGTTCCGCGTCAAAAAAGTATCAATTTCTAATATTTTAAGACGAGCCAAAAATTCATCCATTATACATTTTAATAGTACATTGATTACAGAATCTTTTGGTACCAAGTAGACAACAGCGTACAAACTTTTTCATTTGCTATACATAAATTAAAGATGCGTCGCATAGGATCAGCGGTAAAAAAGTATCGATTTCTAATATTTTAAAACGAGCCAAAAATTCATCGATTATACATTTTAATAGTACATTGATTACAGAATCATTTGGTACCAAACAGACACCAGCGTACAAATTTTTTAATACGATAAACATAAAATAAGGATGCGTCGCACAGGGTCAGCCGCAAAAAAGTATTGATTTCTAATATTTAAAGACGAGCCAAAAATTCATCGATTATACATTTTAATAGTACATTGATTACAGAATCTTTTGGTACCAAGCAGACAACAGCGTACAAATTTTTTAATACGATAAACATAAATTAAGGATGCGTCGCACAGGGTCAGCGGTAATAAGTATTGATTTCTAATATTTAAAGACGAGCCAAAAATTCATCGATTATACATTTTAATAGTACATTGATTACAGAATCTTTTGGTACCAAACAGACACCAGCGTACAAATTTTTTAATACGATAAACATAAAATAAGTATGCGTCGCACAGGGTCAGCGGTAAAAAGTATCGATTTCCAATATTTTAAGACGAGCCAAAAATTCATCGATTATACATTTTAATAGTACGTTGATTACAGAATCATTTGGTACCAAGCAGACAACAGCGTACAAACTTTTTCATTTGCTATACATAAATTAAGGATGCGTCGCATGGGATCAGCGGTAAAAAAGTATCGATTTCTAATATTTAAAGACGAGCCAAAAATTCATCGATTATACATTTTAATAGTACATTGATTACAGAATCTTTTGGTACCAAACAGACACCAGCGTACAAATTTTTTAATACGATAAACATAAAATAAGTATGCGTCGCACAGGGTCAGCGGTAAAAAAGTATCGATTTCTAATATTTTAAGACGAGCCAAAAATTCATCGATTATACATTTTAATAGTACATTTATTACAGAATCATTTGGTACCAAGCAGACAACAGCGTACAAACTTTTTCATTTGCTATACATAAATTAATGATGCGTCGCATGGGATCAGCGGTAAAAAAGTATCGATTTCTAATATTTAAAGACGAGCCAAAAATTCATCGATTATACATTTTAATAGTACATTGATTACAGAATCTTTTGGTACCAAGCAGACAACAGCGTACAAATTTTTTAATACGATAAACATAAATTAAGGATGCGTCGCACAGGGTCAGCGGTAATAAGTATCGATTTCCAATATTTTAAGACGAGCCAAAAATTCATCGATTATACATTTTAATAGTACGTTGATTACAGAATCTTTTGATACCATGCAGACACCAGCGTACAAATTTTTTAATACGATAAACATAAAATAAGGATGCGTCGCACAGGGTCAGCCGCAAAAAAGTATTGATTTCTAATATTTAAAGACGAGCCAAAAATTCATCGATTATACATTTTAATAGTACATTGATTACAGAATCTTTTGGTACCAAACAGACACCAGCGTACAAATTTTTTAATACGATAAACATAAAATAAGTATGCGTCGCACAGGGTCAGCGGTAAAAAGTATCGATTTCCAATATTTTAAGACGAGCCAAAAATTCATCGATTATACATTTTAATAGTACATTGATTACAGAATCTTTTGGTACCAAACAGACACCAGCGTACAAATTTTTTAATACGATAAACATAAAATAAGGATGCGTCGCACAGGGTCAGCGGTAATAAGTATCGATTTCCAATATTTTAAGACGAGCCAAAAATTCATCGATTATACATTTTAATAGTACGTTGATTACAGAATCTTTTGATACCATGCAGACACCAGCGTACAAATTTTTTAATACGATAAACATAAAATAAGGATGCGTCGCACAGGGTCAGCCGCAAAAAAGTATTGATTTCTAATATTTAAAGACGAGCCAAAAATTCATCGATTATACATTTTAATAGTACATTGATTACAGAATCATTTGGTACCAAACAGACACCAGCGTACAAATTTTTTAATACGATAAACAAAAATAAGTATGCGTCGCACAGGGTCCGCGTCAAAAAAGTATCGATTTCTAATATTTTAAGACGAGCCAAAAATTCATCGATTATACATTTTAATATTACATTTATTACAGAATCATTTGGTACCAAGCAGACAACAGCGTACAAACTTTTTCATTTGCTATACATAAATTAAGGATGCGTCGCATGGGATCAGCGGTAAAAAAGTATCGATTTCTAATATTTAAAGACGAGCCAAAAATTCATCGATTATACATTTTAATAGTACATTGATTACAGAATCTTTTGGTACCAAACAGACACCAGCGTACAAATTTTTTAATACGATAAACATAAAATAAGTATGCGTCGCACAGGGTCCGCGTCAAAAAAGTATCGATTTCTAATATTTTAAGACGAGCCAAAAATTCATCGATTATACATTTTAATAGTACATTTATTACAGAATCATTTGGTACCAAGCAGACAACAGCGTACAAACTTTTTCATTTGCTATACATAAATTAATGATGCGTCGCATGGGATCAGCGGTAAAAAAGTATCGATTTCTAATATTTAAAGACGAGCCAAAAATTCATCGATTATACATTTTAATAGTACATTGATTACAGAATCTTTTGGTACCAAGCAGACAACAGCGTACAAATTTTTTAATACGATAAACATAAATTAAGGATGCGTCGCACAGGGTCAGCGGTAATAAGTATCGATTTCCAATATTTTAAGACGAGCCAAAAATTCATCGATTATACATTTTAATAGTACGTTGATTACAGAATCTTTTGATACCATGCAGACACCAGCGTACAAATTTTTTAATACGATAAACATAAAATAAGGATGCGTCGCACAGGGTCAGCCGCAAAAAAGTATTGATTTCTAATATTTAAAGACGAGCCAAAAATTCATCGATTATACATTTTAATAGTACATTGATTACAGAATCTTTTGGTACCATGCAGACACCAGCGTACAAATTTTTTAATACGATAAACATAAAATAAGTATGCGTCGCACAGGGTCCGCGTCAAAAAAGTATCGATTTCTAATATTTTAAGACGAGCCAAAAATTCATCGATTATACATTTTAATAGTACATTGATTACAGAATCTTTTGGTACCAAACAGACACCAGCGTACAAATTTTTTAATACGATAAACATAAAATAAGTATGCGTCGCACAGGGTCAGCGGTAAAAAGTATCGATTTCCAATATTTAAAGACGAGCCAAAAATTCATCGATTATACATTTTAATAGTACATTGATTACAGAATCTTTTGGTACCAAACAGACACCAGCGTACAAATTTTTTAATACGATAAACATAAAATAAGTATGCGTCGCACAGGGTCAGCGGTAAAAAGTATCGATTTCCAATATTTTAAGACGAGCCAAAAATTCATCGATTATACATTTTAATAGTACATTGATTACAGAATCTTTTGGTACCAAACAGACACCAGCGTACAAATTTTTTAATACGATAAACATAAAATAAGTATGCGTCGCACAGGGTCAGCGGTAAAAAGTATCGATTTCCAATATTTTAAGACGAGCCAAAAATTCATCGATTATACATTTTAATAGTACATTGATTACAGAATCTTTTGGTACCAAACAGACACCAGCGTACAAATTTTTTAATACGATAAACATAAAATAAGTATGCGTCGCACAGGGTCAGCGGTAAAAAGTATCGATTTCCAATATTTTAAGACGAGCCAAAAATTCATCGATTATACATTTTAATAGTACATTGATTACAGAATCTTTTGGTACCAAGCAGACAACAGCGTACAAATTTTTTAATACGATAAACATAAAATAAGGATGCGTCGCACAGGGTCAGCGGTAATAAGTATCGATTTCCAATATTTTAAGACGAGCCAAAAATTCATCGATTATACATTTTAATAGTACGTTGATTACAGAATCTTTTGATACCATGCAGACACCAGCGTACAAATTTTTTAATACGATAAACATAAAATAAGGATGCGTCGCACAGGGTCAGCCGCAAAAAAGTATTGATTTCTAATATTTAAAGACGAGCCAAAAATTCATCGATTATACATTTTAATAGTACGTTGATTACAGAATCTTTTGATACCATGCAGACACCAGCGTACAAATTTTTTAATACGATAAACATAAAATAAGGATGCGTCGCACAGGGTCAGCCGCAAAAAAGTATTGATTTCTAATATTTAAAGACGAGCCAAAAATTCATCGATTATACATTTTAATAGTACATTGATTACAGAATCTTTTGGTACCATGCAGACACCAGCGTACAAACTTTTTCATTTGCTATACATAAATTAAGAATGCGTCGCATGGGATCAGCGGTAAAAAAGTATCGATTTCTAATATTTAAAGACGAGCCAAAAATTCATCGATTATACATTTTAATAGTACATTGATTACAGAATCTTTTGGTACCAAACAGACACCAGCGTACAAATTTTTTAATACGATAAACATAAAATAAGTATGCGTCGCACAGGGTCAGCGGTAAAAAGTATCGATTTCCAATATTTTAAGACGAGCCAAAAATTCATCGATTATACATTTTAATAGTACATTGATTACAGAATCTTTTGGTACCAAGCAGACAACAGCGTACAAATTTTTTAATACGATAAACATAAAATAAGGATGCGTCGCACAGGGTCAGCGGTAATAAGTATCGATTTCCAATATTTTAAGACGAGCCAAAAATTCATCGATTATACATTTTAATAGTACGTTGATTACAGAATCTTTTGATACCATGCAGACACCAGCGTACAAATTTTTTAATACGATAAACATAAAATAAGGATGCGTCGCACAGGGTCAGCCGCAAAAAAGTATTGATTTCTAATATTTAAAGACGAGCCAAAAATTCATCGATTATACATTTTAATAGTACATTGATTACAGAATCTTTTGGTACCATGCAGACACCAGCGTACAAATTTTTTAATACGATAAACATAAAATAAGTATGCGTCGCACAGGGTCCGCGTCAAAAAAGTATCGATTTCTATTATTTTAAGACGAGCCAAAAATTCATCGATTATACATTTTAATAGTACATTTATTACAGAATCATTTGGTACCAAGCAGACAACAGCGTACAAACTTTTTCATTTGCTATACATAAATTAAGAATGCGTCGCATGGGATCAGCGGTAAAAAAGT
This sequence comes from Prenolepis imparis, assembly GCF_030444845.1. NCBI lineage: Eukaryota > Metazoa > Arthropoda > Insecta > Hymenoptera > Formicidae > Prenolepis > Prenolepis imparis. The sequence goes on along the minus strand of NW_028141235.1, from coordinate 1,173 downwards.
ATCGATTTCTAATATTTAAAGACGAGCCAAAAATTCATCGATTATTCATTTTAATAGTACATTGATTACAGAATCTTTTGGTACCAAGCAGACAACAGCGTACAAATTTTTTAATACGATAAACATAAAATAAGGATGCGTCGCACAGGGTCAGCGGTAATAAGTATCGATTTCCAATATTTTAAGACGAGCCAGAAATTCATCGATTATACATTTTAATAGTACATTGATTACAGAATCTTTTGGTACCAAACAGACACCAGCGTACAAATTTTTTAATACGATAAACATAAAATAAGGATGCGTCGCACAGGGTCAGCGGTAAAAAGTATCGATTTCCAATATTTTAAGACGAGCCAAAAATTCATCGATTATACATTTTAATAGTACATTGATTACAGAATCTTTTGGTACCAAACAGACACCAGCGTACAAATTTTTTAATACGATAAACATAAAATAAGTATGCGTCGCACAGGGTCAGCGGTAAAAAGTATCGATTTCCAATATTTTAAGACGAGCCAAAAATTCATCGATTATACATTTTAATAGTACATTGATTACAGAATCTTTTGGTACCAAACAGACACCAGCGTACAAATTTTTTAGTACGATAAACATAAAATAAGGATGCGTCGCACAGGGTCAGCGGTAATAAGTATCGATTTCCAATATTTTAAGACGAGCCAAAAATTCATCGATTATACATTTTAATAGTACGTTGATTACAGAATCTTTTGATACCATGCAGACACCAGCGTACAAATTTTTTAATACGATAAACATAAAATAAGGATGCGTCGCACAGGGTCAGCCGCAAAAAAGTATTGATTTCTAATATTTAAAGACGAGCCAAAAATTCATCGATTATACATTTTAATAGTACATTGATTACAGAATCTTTTGGTACCATGCAGACACCAGCGTACAAATTTTTTAATACGATAAACATAAAATAAGTATGCGTCGCACAGGGTCCGCGTCAAAAAAGTATCGATTTCTAATATTTTAAGACGAGCCAAAAATTCATCGATTATACATTTTAATAGTACATTTATTACAGAATCATTTGGTACCAAGCAGACAACAGCGTACAAACTTTTTCATTTGCTATACATAAATTAAGGATGCGTCGCATGGGATCAGCAGTACTCTGCGTTGATACCACTGCTT